>NC_090732.1:171144772-171152272 GCF_036898095.1 Palaemon carinicauda | reverse complement strand
TAAACAATTTTTAATTTTAGTTACAAAGAAAATTTTCCGGTTTTTATTGATCCTGGAATTCAGTGAGATAATGACTGTAATGTACTTCATTAGACGTTTCAAACCTAAAGTCAAACAGTATTTACTTAGCATTTACTCATGCAGTAAGTGAAATTTTTTAAATTCTAGTTGCAATTGTTACTTGTTGCTCATTGCCTTTGCTTTCTTTATATCTGATATTTCTCGCACAATCTTAATGTGGTAGCCTATTGATAACGTCCCTTCCTGGCGCTCTGCTGGACGGGAGTTCGAGAACTGCTCAAGCTTGAAAGAGTCTCGTAGTGTCTGCAAGCTTACCATCCTTGTGAGCTAGGGAGGGGTGTTTGGGGGAGCCTATACGTCTACTTGCTGAGTCATCAGTAGCCATTGCCTGGTCCTCCCTGGTCCTAGATGGAGAAGGGTCTTGGGTGCTGATCATATGTGTATATGGTCAGTCTGGCATTGTCCTGTGCCTTACTTCTGCCATTGTGGAGCGACATTTAAACCTTTAAACTATTGAGTATTTACTTCTTCGTCAGTAATGTAAGAATGATCCACAGTGCTAAATTTTTACTCCCATCAACGAAGTTGGAAGGAGGTTATGTTTTCGCCGCGTTTATCCGTTTGTTTGTTTGTGAACAACTTCCTGATCACAATTTTACACATAGAGTAGTGAAACTTTCAGGGATTAATTTTTATGCTGAGACGTGAAAGTGATTCAGTTTTGAAAGTCCTAGGTCAAAGGTCAAGGTCAAAGTCGAGCATAAGGTCGACCGAATTAACCCTAACCTTAACACCAATTTCGCTCATGGTTGTCACACAGACTTCATATACGCCTACGGTCCAAATTGATTCTGGGAAAGGCAAGCGTTCGTCTGCGCTCTGAGTACTTATGTAGTTTCTTAATTGTTTGCCATTTACCTTTTTGACGAATTCTTCTCACGAGATGACCTATAATCTTTATCTTTCATTTTTCTTGGTCCTATTTTCTATAGAATTATGGTAGATAAGACAGAAATGTCGTATTCAATTCTATCTTGAAATAGATACACACTAAGAATTAATTTCTCTCGACATATTTTAACAATACTAAAACGAGGCTTCAGTTTTAATCAGAAGCAATATTTGCTTGGTGGTCTTTCCATCGAAAAGTCGCTTTTGGGACTTTTTTTTTTCCTTCCAAAACCAGAAATTCATTTAAGTAAAAGAAAATAAACAGTATTCTTAAAGCAGTAAATCAAAGATACGTAAATAAACAGAATAAACTGGAATAATCAGCACATTATACCGTTTAATACGAACTTCCCTAAAAGCCGCCGGTTACATAAGGTAGACCCCAGGAGGCAATTATCTTAAATCATTCTTTAATCTGCAAATCAAATCGGGCTACGTACCTTTAGAGATAATTATTTTTCGTCTGCGTTATATTTCACGGGTAAAGAGACAAGCGAGATGGCATGAAAATTGGCATATGATTTATCTCTCCGGCGTGGAACTGCGCATGAAGTTGACGACGCTGTTTTGTTTTTGGATAGAACTGGATTGAGACACCCCCCTCCCCCCTCGGTCCCAGTTTAACGCTTTTTATTGTATTCTTCAATTTTAAATGTATAAAGATGTATGAAGTCAATAGGCGTAGGAGGAGATGATGATGAGGATGACGAAAGCCTTTTTACGCAAAAAGAAAAAAAAAAATTCTATGAAACATTGTGGTGGCCGATGTGGTAACGTCCCTGGCAGTGTGGGGTTCGAGTCCCGCACAAACTCGTCGTTTTTTTTTTGGTCGTTACATCCTCACCATCCTTGTAATGAAAGTATTTTTACGCAAAAATTACTTCAATAAAAAATTGTGGTGGCCGATGTGGTAACGTCCCTGGCTGGTGATCGCCCGACTGGGGTTCGAGTCCTGCTCAAACTCGATAGTTTATTTGGTCGCTGCAGCCTCACCATCCTTGTGATGAAAGTATTTTTACGCAAAAATTATTTCTATTAAAAATTCTGGTGGCTAATGTGGTAACGTCCCTGGCTGGTGATCGCCAGACTGGGGTACGAGGCCTGCTCAAACTCCTTAGTTTCTCTGTTCGCTGCAACCTCACCATCCTTGTGATGTAAGTATTTTTACGCAAAAATTATTCCTATTAGAAATTGTGCTGGCACATGTGGTAACGTCCCTGGCTGGTGATCACCAGACTGGGGTTCGAGTCCCTCTCAAACTCGTTAGTTACTTTGATCGCTGCAACCTCACCATCCTTGTGAGCTAAGTATCTGGGGTTCCGGGGAGCCTATAGATCTATCTGCTGAGTCATCAGCAGCCATTGCCTGGCCCTCCTTGGTCCTAGCTTGTGTGGAGAGGAGTCTTGGGCACTGATCATATATGGTTAGTCTCTAGGGCATTGTCCTGCTCGATAGGGCAATGCCACTGTCCCTTGCCTCTGCCATTAATGAGCGACCTTTAAACCTGATGATGAGGGTTTAAATTTTTAAGGTAGGCTAATTACCTTATTTTAAGGTAATTTTCATGGTTTCAAGGAAATTATTATGGTAATTTCGGTTTTACGAAATTGCGAGTTTGAAATTCAAGGAAGTCTTTAAGGCAATTTTAAGGTAATTTCGGTTTTACGAAATTACGAGCTTGAAATTTAAAGAAATTTTATGGCAATTCTAGGGTAATTTTGGTTTTATGAAATTACGAGTTTGAAATTTAAAGAAATGTTTAAGGCAATTCTAAGGTAATTTCGGTTTTACGAAATTACGAGCTTGAAATTTAAAGAAGTGTTTAAGGCAATTCTAAGGTAATTTCGGTGTTACGAAATTACGAGCTTGAAATTTTAAGAAATTTTTAAGGCAATTCTAAGGTAATTTCGGTTTTACGAAATTACGAGTTTGAAATTTAAGGAAATTGTTAAAGTTTTAAGGTAATCTAAGGTAGAAAGCAGAAGCATCTAAGGTAATTTAAAGTAAAAGCAGCAGCATCTAAGGTAATTTAAGGTAAAAAAGCAACAGCATCTATGGTAATTTAAGGTAAAAAGCAGCAGCATATAAGGTAATGGTCACATGCTTTATAAGTTTAAACCCTGCTGATGTTCCCTCGCTTAAATACCCTTTGACTGACCTTAGGTTTTCCCGATTTCTTCACTGGGGAATTTACTGAATTTTTAAATCAGTTTTAAAATTCATATATGAAAGATCTGTTTTAATGTTGTTACTGTTCTTGAAATATTTTATTTTTATTGTTCGTTACATCTCGTATAGTTTATTTTTTTATTTTCCTCATTGGGCTATTTTTTTTTTTCATTTTGGAGTCCTTGGGCTTGTAGCACCCTGTTTTTCAAAGTAGGGTTGTAGATTGGTTAACAATGATAATAATAATAATAATAATAATATTAATAATAATAATAATAATAATAATAATAATAATAATAATATGAGCATGCTCATATTTTCGGTAACAAATGCAATAATAATAATGACAATGACGATGATAATATTTTACTTTCGTTACCAACTTCACTATAATAATGATAGGCCTAATATTAATTCACGGAATACTAATAACTATAATGTATAATTTCTACCATTTACATCGTTAGCAATTTTCCTCTATAGTGTAGTTCCTTGTATTATATTTTTCTTTATAGTTCTTCGCCAAAATGGATTTGCTTTTATTAACAGTCTAATGTCCTACTGAGTTACATTGTATTAGCCTTCAGATTAAAGCGAAGATTTTATGTGGCGAGATGATGATCATGATTTTTTTTTTTTTTGTGGCCACCCATAACGGTATTAACTAGATAAAGTGATGCATGATTTCACTGGCTGAATGATATATATATATATATATATATATATATATATATATATATATATATATATATATATATACCTACACACGTGTGTGTATATATATATATATATATATATATATATATATATATATATATATATATATGTATATATACATATATTTATTTATATATGTATATATAATATATATATACAGTATATATATATATATATATATATATATATATATATATATATATATATATACATATATATATGTATATATATATATATATATATATATATATATATATATATATATATATATATATATATATATATATATATACACGTTTGTGTAGGTATATATATATATATATATATATATATATATATATACGTATATATATATATATATATATATATATATATATATACGTATATATATATATATATATATATATATATATATATATATATATATATATATATATACAAGTATATTTACAATAAATATGTTTGTCTGCTATTCTTAAAGTGGCATTAAACTAAATCTTCACGATCAAACCACGCATTTCATCTAACATTTCAACTAACACACTCCCTCAAACCGGATAAATATGGAAAGCTAATAAGTAACACTATTGACATGAAATATACACACAGGGAACAAACAACTCGGTCTCTATTTCCTTTCCTATATAAATTACTCTATCTCACACAAATCATATCCTAAGTTAGACGGAATCCTTGAAGGACCCTTTTCTTCAGATTAAGTCTCCTACGTTCATTCAAGCGTGAAGTTACGATTTCCAGCGATAAAGAGATTATCTTGGTTTGATTGATGATGTCTGATTCTAGAATTGATTGGTTTAGGAGAGACGGGTGTTATAGTCTCATTCGTAAATTATCTAAAGTGTTGTTTTATGTTTTTAAATGTTTGAGTTATTTGCAATTCTGTGTTATTGTTGTTGTTGTTGTTATTATTATTTTTATTATTATTATTATTATTATTATTATTATTATTATTATCATTATAATATATATATATGCATATATATATTATAATTATATTTATATTGATAAATATATATACATAAATACACACATACATTCACATATATATATATATATATATATATATATATATATATATATATATATATATATACACATATATATAAATATATAAATAAATGAATATATGTAAATATATCTTTGTGTATATTCATATAGATAAATGTATATAAATATATTTATGTATATATACTGAATATATATATATATATATATATATATATATATATATATATATATATATATATACATATTTATTTATTCATATATATATATAGATTGATTTATATATATATATATATATATATATATATATATATATATAAATCAATCTATATATATATATGTCTTTGTGTATATTCATATAGATAAATGTATATAAATATATTTGTATATATATATATATATTCATATGTATTTATATATGTATAATATATATATATATATATATATATATATATATATATATATATATATATATATATATATATATATATATATATATATATATATATATATATATCAATATGACTAACCTCTTGTAGTCATAAGGGGTGAAGTATCATCATTGAAAGTATATTTTTATTTATTTTCTTTATTAACCAATGTACATTCAAATCTTAAGAAGCTTAAAATGATAAAAGAACTTCTTCTGCTTTTCCCCAGAATTAATATGGTAACCACTACATCAAAGTCTAAGTCTAAGAACACTATTATAGAGGCGTATCCATTATATTTGGATGTTTAAGACACTTGTAAAGGCAATAGGTTTTGAAGTATTAGAGACTTGTTGAGTTTCAACGGCACAAAATATGTTTTTATATACTGTTTTGGTCTATTTGATTGCTTGGATATTTCCACTTCTAAGTAGTAATAAAGATTTTAAAATGGCAGTATTTATTAAGATTTTAATTATCCGGATGTAATTGCATTTGTACTCTTAGAAACTGCATTGAATTCTCTTAATTTTGGTGCTTTGCAAACTTAGGTACAAACTATATGCTTATGTAGTTTATCTTGTTTGTAATCTTGAAAACTGCTTTACCCCCTCTTCATTTTAGTCCTTTGCAAACCTTGGCACAAAATATATGAATATGCAGTTTAGCTTTTTTGTTCACACGTAAAAATTGCATTGGCTTCTCTTCATTCTTGGGCTTTGCACATCTTCTTGTTTGTACTTTTGAAAACTGCATTGCTCTCTCTCTACATTTCAGTGATCTGTAAACTTATGTAAAGAATATAAGAAAACGCAGTTCATTGCCTTGTTTGTACTCTTAAAAACTGCATTGCCTTTTCTCATTTTAATGTTTTGCAAACCTAGGGATAAAATACATAAATATGCAGTTTATCTTCTTGTATGTACTCTTAAAAACTGCATTGGCTTCTCTATATTTTAGTGATTTGCACATTAAGGTACAGAATATATGAATATGCAGTTCCTCATCTTGTTTGAACTCTTAAAAACTGCATTACCTTCTCTTCATTTCAGTAATTTGCCAACTTAGGTACAGAACATATGAAAATACAGTTCATCTTCTTGTTTGTACTATTAAAAACTGCATTACCTTCTCTCCATTTTAGTGCTTTGCCAACTTAGGTACAGAACATGAAAATGCAGTTCATCTCATTTGTATTCTTAAGAACTGCATTGTCTTCTCTCCGTTTTAGTGCTTCGCAAACTTAAGTGCAGAACATATGAAAATACAGTTCATCTTCTTATTTATATTCACAAGAACTGCATTGTCTTCTCTCCATTTTAGTGCTTTCCAAACTTAGTTGCAGAACATATGAATGTGCAGTTCATCTTGTTTGTACTCTTAAAAACTGCGTTGCCTTCTCTTCATTTTAGTGCTTTGGCAACTTAGATACAGAACATATGACAATACAGTTCATCTTCTGATTTGTTCTCTTAAAAACTGCATTGCCTTTTCTCATTTCAGTGCTTTGCCAACTTAGGTTCAGAACATATTAAAATACAGTTCATCTTCTGATTTGTATTCTTAAGAACTGCATTGTCTTCTCTCCATTTTAGTGCTTCGCAAACTTAGTTGCAGAACATATGAATGTGCAGTTCCTCTTGTTTGTACTCTTAAAAACTGCATTACCTTCTTTCCATTTTCGTGCTTTTCAAACTTATATGGAGATTATTTAGATATGAAGTTTTATCATCTTGTTTATACTCTTAAAAATTGCATTGCCTTCTCTCCATTTTAGAGCTTCGCCAACTTAGGTACAGAACATATGAACATGCATATAATCTTGCATAAAGCAAATGATATGATCATATCCTCACACGCGTGTTCAGAATCCCCAACGACCAAGGCCACAAAAAACTCGCTTCAGTCAGTGTCTTCATTAGTTTATTCCTATGAACAATCATAAACTCACTTTTATGGAGAAAATTACAAATGGAAATTAATGCATATATGTGGAATTGCATGTACGCATGACTTTGCAACTTGCTAGAAATTATGCAAAGAAAGGCGTTTTTAGGAGAGAATAAAATAAAGATGCAAGTTGTCATTTCATAAGCAAGGAAACGCCCTCAGAAGCATTGCGCAAATCGACCTTCACCTTGCTGCTTGCCACGCTCGAGAATTATGGTGTTTATATATTGATTTT
>NC_090732.1:171112272-171119772 GCF_036898095.1 Palaemon carinicauda | reverse complement strand
CTTTGGAATTAAGCTGACGGCGTTCCATGCGTGAATAAGGGAATTTCACGGCCAATTATCCTCCTCTGTCAAAACAGACCTTTGCCTCATTTAGACCAATTACTCCATTATGCATCCAGTGCGAGAAGCCACAGGTTGGTTTCCAGTCATAATGAGTGTCAGGGCTGGATTAGCGAATTGTATGCATTAAGGCGAGGTTAGATGATTATATGTTTATATGCCTGAGGCTAGTTCACATTACGTAATGCCACAGGGTCATTTGATGTAACTCTTATGGACAGAGATTCACTTTGTGCCATTGCTACTTGCGTTTAATAGGTTTAATAGTTGTGTATGCTTGTTAGATTGAAGTTGACTAGTTGTATACACGTGCAATTAGTTAACTCGAAGTTAATTAGTTGTATGCACTAGTTAACTTGAAGTTAATTAGTTGTATGCACTAGTTAACTTCAGTTAACTGGTTGTATACACTAGTTAAGTACAGTTAACTAGTTTTATACACTAGTTAAGTTCAATTAACTAGGTGTATACACTAGTTAAGTTGAGTTAACTCGTTGTATGCACTAGTTAAGTTCAGTTAACTAGTTTACACTAATTTATTTCAGTTAACTAGTTGTATACACTAGTTAAATTCAGTTAACTAGTTTACACTAGTTGAGTTCATTTAACTAGTTGTATACACTAGTTAGGATCAGCTAACTAGCTGTATACAGTAGTTAACTTCGATTAACTAGTTCTATACACTAGTCAACTTCACCAGGAATAACTATTTTGTTCTCTAGGGACATGAATTCCTCTAGAAGGTTTTCTGTCGGATTTTGGACGTCGTGAAAATCCACTGCCTTTTGCATTACATTGTAAATGTTTGTTGGAAAGATTAAAAAGACAGTATTATCATTCATTTAGTCATCATCATCATTATCATCTCCTCCCACGCCCATTGACGCCAAGTCCCTCGGTTAGATTTCGCCAGTTGTCTCTATCATGAGTTTTAATTCTATACTTCTCCATGCATCATCTCCCAGTTCCCGTTTTATAGTCCTCAGCCATGTAGGCCTGAGTCTTCCAACTCTTCTAGTGCCTTGTATAGCCTAGTTAAACGTTTTAGTAAAGTTGTATAATTGTTACGAGCTAAATTCCTCCTAAATTCCTGCCATTGTATTTTTCTATGCCTCTTTGTTTTTAAAAGGGTCCTTTAATTGGAAATTCCTCTTGTTTTTGAAAGAGTCATTTAACTGGAAATTCCTCTTGTTTTTAAAAGGGTCATTTGACTGGAAATTCCTCTTGTTTTTAAAAGGGTCATTTCACTGGAAATTCCTCTTGTTTTTAAAAGGGTCATTTCACTGGAAATTCCTCTTTTTTTTAAAAGGTCATGACTGGAAATTCCTCTTGTTTTTAAAAGGGTCATTTGACTGGAAATTCCTCTTTTAAAAACAAGAGGAATAACCCCTTTTAAAAACAAGAGGAATTTCCAGTCAAATGTCCCTTTTAAAAAAAGGGTCATTTTGACTGGAAATTCCTCTTGTTTTTAAAAGAGTCATTTAACTGGAAATTCCTCTTGTTTTTAAAAGGGTCATTTCACTGGAAATTCCTCTTGTTTTTAAAAGGGTCATTTCACTGGAAATTCCTCTTGTTTTTAAAAGGGTAATTTGACTGGAAATTCCTCTTGTTTTTAAAAGGGTCATTTCACTGGAAATTCCTCTTGTTTTTAAAAGGGTCATATCACTGGAAATTCCTCTTGTTTTTAAAAGGGTCATTTGACTGGAAATTCCTCTTGTTTTTGAAAGAGTCATTTAACTGGAAATTCCTCTTGTTTTTAAAAAGGTCATATCACTGGAAATTCCTCTTGTTTTTAAAAGGGTCATTTCACTGGAAATTCCTCTTGTTTTTAAAAGGGTCATATCACTGGAAATTCCTCTTGTTTTTAAAAGGGTCATATCACTGGAAATTCCTCTTGTTTTTAAAAGGGTCATTTGACTGGAAATTCCTCTTGTTTTTGAAAGAGTCATTTAACTGGAAATTCCTCTTGTTTTTAAAAGGGTCATATCACTGGAAATTCCTCTTGTTTTTAAAAGGGTCATTTGACTGGAAATTCCTCTTGTTTTTGAAAGAGTCATTTAACTGGAAATTCCTCTTGTTTTTAAAAGGGTCATATCACTGGAAATTCCTCTTGTTTTTAAAAGGGTCATTTGACTGGAAATTCCTCTTGTTTTTAAAAGGGTCATTTCACTGGAAATTCCTCTTGTTTTTAAAAGGGTCATATCACTGGAAATTCCTCTTGTTTTTAAAAGGGTCATTTGACTGGAAATTCCTCTTGTTTTTAAAAGGGTCATTTCACTGGAAATTCCTCTTGTTTTTAAAAGGGTCATTTCACTGGAAATTCCTCTTGTTTTTAAAAGGGTCATTTGACTGGAAACCTTAAAGTTGGAGACAAAACTTTTCTATTTATATATCCTTAAGAATAACCATTTTTTGACAACCTCGATTGAAGTCATATCTTAATGAAATTATTATTATTATTATTATTATTATTATTATTATTATTATTATTATTATTATTATTATTAGCTAAACTACAGCCCTACCTGGAAAAGCAGGGTGCTATAAGCCCAAGGGCTCCAACAGGGAAAAATAGGACAGTGATGAAAGGAAATAAATAAATAGATAAATAAACTGCAAGAGAAGTATTGAACAAATAGAATAATATATTTTAAGATAGATATTTCATAAACTATAAAAATAGTCTTATGTCAGCCTGTTCATCATAAAAACATTCACTGCAAGTTTGAACTTTTGAAGTTCCACCAATTCAACTGCCTGATTAGGAAGATGGTCTCACTAGTTCAATGCTTTCCACTAAAAGGCAATGGTCTGTGAGAATCAGCTGACTTCTGAACTGGACTGTACATTGTTCCAAGCTGAGTTGAGACTATCTCTCTCTCTCTCTCTCTCTCTCTCTCTCTCTCTCTCTCTCTCTCTCTCTCTGCGTAGAGCCAGGCAGAAGAACTGCAAAGGGTGGGCTGACATCTGAACTGGACTGTTAATTGTCTCAAATCTGAGCTTAGACTCCTCTCTCTCTCTCTCTCTCTCTCTCTCTCTCTCTCTCTCTCTCTCTCTCTCTCTCTCTCGACGTAAAGTCAGTCAGGAATACTACACGAAAGAAATACATTCAGAATACCCCGACGAATGTCATAGCTGGGTTGGCAAATTTCATAGCGTTCGTATTGATCAGTCGATAAGAAATCTACAAATTCGTATTTCACCTTTTTACATTCGGTGATTGATAGGAATTGTCCTTAATTCGTCTTCATTTTTTCCTGATTGATACAGATAGAAGAAGAACCCGTTTTCTTTTTTCTAGCGTCATGATTCTGCTGATAGGGACATGGTTTAGCCTAAAACGATATTAAACCCCCACCATAAGGTTAAATTTCGAGCACATTTTGCTATATTTTTTTTTAAATTGCTCTTACAGGCTTAATTTTTGTCCTAGAGAGGTCAGGTTGGTCTCTTTTGGAAAATGCCTGTAGTTTCTCATAAATTTATAAAAAAATATGTAAAAACATGTAATTAACAGTGTTTTACAAGAACGTACCGGTACGTCCTTTGGGGGTGAAAGGGTTAAGAGAGGTATGCATTATTATTATTATTATTATTATTATTATTATTGTTGTTGTTGTTGTTCTTGTTGTTATTATTTGCCAAGCTACAACTCTAGTTGGAAAAGCAGGAGGAAAGAAAACAACGAAAAATGAAATATTTTAAGAACAGAAACTACATTAAAATAATTTTTTCTTATATAAACTAAAAAAACTTAAACAAAACAAGAGGAAGAGAAATTAGATAGAAAACGTGTGCCCGAGTGTATTCTCAAGCACGAGAACTCTAACCCAAGACAGTAGAAAACCCTGGTACAGTGGCTATGCCACTACCCAAGACTAGAGAACAATGGTTTGGTTTTGGAGTGTCCTTCTCCTAGAAGAGCTGCTTACCATAGCTAAAGAATCTCTTCTACCCTTAACAGGGAGGAAAATAGTCACTGAACAATTATAGTGCAGTAGTTAACCCCGTGAGCGAAGAAGAATTGTTTGATAATCTCAGTCTTGTCAGGTGTGTGAGGACAGAGGAGAGAGTGTAAAGAATATGCTAGATTATTCGGTGTATGTGTAGGCAAATGGAAAGTGAGCCGTAACCAGAGTGAAGGATCCAATGTAGTACTGTCTGGCAAACATAAATATCTCTTATATAAACTATCAAAACTTGAAAAAAAAAAAAAAAGGAAGAGAAATAAGAATAGTTGGACCGATTGTACCCTCAAGCAAGAGAACTCTAACCCAAGACAGTGGAAGACCAAGGTACAGAGGCATTATGTATTCACTTACCTAAGGCAAATCAGTTTATATACTACTTGCTCAGAATGTTGGGATTATGTGATGTGTTGATGCTGGTTGCTAACATGAAAATGTAAAGCCAGTTATTAAATTTCTCTTTAATGTTATATTTTTGGATACTTTTAATTACCTAATTTTTTTTTCACATAAATGGAGACTTGAATATAAAAATAATCTACCTTATATGATTAAGAGAAAATCTCTGGCTGTATATATATATATATATATATATATATATATATATATATATATATATATATATATATATGTGTGTGTGTGTGTGTGAGACTATGTATGTATGTATAACCAGAGACTTGCTCTTTATTATATAGGGTAGAATATCATCATCATCCAGGTCCCCGGCTCCCATTCCTGTGGAACAAAAAAGTGTAAAATCTCCAGAGTTAATTCGACTAAATAAAACGAAGTCAACTGCCATTAAACTAAGATTTTTCCCAACTTGAATTTTTTTTTTTTTTTTTTTTTTTTTTTTTTTTTTTTTTTTTTTTTTTTTTGACTAAAACTAGAATCACGAAAACTAGAATCACGATTGAGCGAAGTAATATAGTTATTACCTCATTGCTGAATTTGTACACGCTGCTGCTTTGTAAAAGATCACATATTATCAAAATGTTCCAGGATTGATAAAGGAGTCAACTTTTTTTTTTTTTTTTTTTTTTTTTTTTTTTACACCTTAAAAAGAAGCAATAGAACAAAAACTTGAATAGTATGACATCAACCTCAAGTCGTTAAATACTTATTATTTTTCCTCCCTTCTGGTTTTATTATCGAGATAACTAACCCACCGATCTAGAACAAAGAAATTAAAACTGCTTTTAAGATGACTTGGCAGAGTTTCGGTTCATGATAGGTATCGCTTTTTCGATATGGCGGTTTTGATGAATTTATTGTTATTGGTAGAGATTTTAGCTGAGCACCCTGGGAAAAAAAACCTAGTAACTGTCTTGTTATCAAACGTTGCGAAATAACTGGTTTGTTTTACAAAACTAGTTTATATAGGTAGTAGGTTGGCTAGGGCAGGTTGAGATACTACCGCTAGAGAGTTATTATTATTATTATTATTATTATTATTATTACTATCCAAGCCACAACCCTAGTTGGAAAAGCAAGATGCTACAAGCCCAGGGGCTCCAACAGGGAAAAATAGCCCAGCGAGGAAAGGAAATAAGGAAATAAATAAATGAAGAGAACAAATTAACAATAAATCATTCCAAAATAAGTAACAACGTCAAAACAGACATGTCATATATAAACTATTAACAACATCAAAAACAAATATGTCATAAATAAACTACAAAAAGACTCATGTCCGCCTGGTCAGCATTACATTGCGCCCTTCTCTCTGATTACGGCCTATTCCTTAAATATTCTCCTCTGTCCTCATACACCTGACAATAATACGCTCTGTTATAAATTTTTAGCCAGCAGAAATCGTAGCAGGCAATCGGAGGACTGATATCATCACTTAGTCCATCATTACTCTGCGTTATCTCAGGCAACTGATCAAGCAAGGGTCTGCTTGCAGGAGTCCAGGGGGCATTTCTGGCGACGGGTTCTTCTTGAAACCCGTTTCTAAGGTCTTCTGGAATGTCTAGCTAGCCAAAGCAAGTAGGATTTTCCCACACCTTTCCTTCCAACCGACGATGGTAGAGTGTAGTTTTATTGTTATTGTTATTATTATTATTATTATTATTATTATTATTATTATTATTATTATTATTATTTTTAGTTATTAATTATTAATTATTATTACAATTAATAACATTATTAAGCTGACAATGTAAACTAAGTGAATTATTATTATTATTATTATTATTATTATTATTATTATTATTATTGTTATTATTTTCATTATTATTATCATTATTGTTATTATTATTATTATTATTATTATTACGAGGTAAGCTATAACCCTAGTTAGAAAAGTAAGTTGCTTTAAGTTCAAGGACTCAATTAAGGAAAAAAAGCCCAGTGAGGAAAGGAAACAAGGAAATAAATAAACTACAAGAGGAGTAATAAACAATGAAAATAAAATATCACAAGAACAGTAACAGCAACAAACTAGATCTTCCAAATATAAACTATAAAAACTTCAAAAAATAAACAAGAGGAAGAGAATAAGATAAAAAAGTGTGCCCGTTATGAACTGTTCGAATATTTACACCCCTTGCTTGCACTTTCGAATTCAAGTTGCTGATGGATGGCTGAACTCCTTGGAACAGTTTAAAGCACGTTCCTCTCTCTCTCTCTCTCTCTCTCTCTCTCTCTCTCTCTCTCTCTCTCTCTCTCTCTCATGCAGACTCACTTCATGCCTAACTGCACTATATTACATTAAAGAAATTCATGAAATAGCTAGAAAACACGCTTTCTCTCTCTCTCTCTCTCTCTCTCTCTCTCTCTCTCTCTCTCTCTCTCTCTCTCTCTCTCTCTCTCTCTCTCTCTCTCTCATGCAGACTCACTTCATGCCTAACTGCACTATATTACATTAAAGAAATTCATGAAATAGCTAGAAAACACGCTTTCTCTCTCTCTCTCTCTCTCTCCTCTCTCTCTCTCTCTCTCTCTCTCTCTCTCTCATAATGGCTCTGTTCACCTAAGCAGCAAATTAGGTACCTATTTGTTTCCTGGTTGGTCGCTGCGGTTCGCAGCTAGGGTGGGGAGAGAAAGGAATAAGCTGTTTGAATATTTGTTGATAATACTACCGCTTGGTTGCACTTTCGAATTCAATTTGCTGATGGAGGGCTAAACTTCTTTTTATCGCTCATGAATGGCAGATGCAAGGGACATTGACAAAACCCTAGTAAGACCAAGACTCTCTCCACACAAGCTAGGACCAGGGAGGGTCAGGTAATGGCTACTCATGACTCAGCATTTAGATTTATAGACTTCCGTATAGACTGACAACAACACCACCAAAATAAATATTTCCTATATAAACTATAAAATTTTTAACAAAACAAGAGGAAGAGAAATAAGACAGAATAGTGTGCCCCAGTGTACCCTCAAGCAAGAGAACTCTAATAACCCAAGACAGTGGAAGACCATGGTACAGAGGCTATGACACTAACCAAAACTAGAGAACAATGGT
>NC_090732.1:171102272-171107272 GCF_036898095.1 Palaemon carinicauda | reverse complement strand
GAAATGTGTTTTTATCCCTTTTTTGTGCTCTCATTTGAACGATGTTTATCAGGTTTTGCAGAAACCTGCATCGCATCCAAAATCTCAACTCAAATTTTTTTTTTTTTTTTTTCTTTTTGGTAAGCGAATAACTTTCTGGGCATTTCGTTGTACGTTATCTGTGAATGGTAAAACTTTGTAGATGTGCTTAATAAGATATCTATCTATCTATCTATCTATGGTAGTTTTTTTATCTCGTGGCGTGAAAGTATTTTATAGGCTTAAGGATTATGACTTTTTTTTTTTTTAAACAATGATCGAGTATTTCTATTTATACGTATATAAAGTTAATGTGGTAGGCCGATTCATCTTTTGTTTTATTATTTGGATATCTTGTCTTTTATCCTATTGGTTATTGGTAGTAGGTTGGCCAGAGCACTAACCACCCGAGAGTTATGGGGTCCTTTGACTGGCCAGACAGTGCTATATTGGATCCTTCTCTCTGGTTACGGTTCACTTTCCCATTGCCTACACATACACTGAATAGTCTGGCCTATTCTTTACAGATTCTCATTAGTCCTCATACACCGGACAACACTGAGATTACCAAACAATTCTTCTTCTCCTAGGGTTAACTACTGCACTGTAATTGTACAGTGGCTACTCTCCTCTTGGTAAGGGTAGAAGAGACTCTTTAGCTATGGTAAGCAGCTCTTCTAGGAGAAGGACACTCCAAAATGAAACCATTGTTCTTTAGTCTTGGGTAGTGCCATAACCTCTGTACCATAGTCTTCCGATGTCTTGGGTTAGAGGTATGCTCGGGCGTATTCTCTCTTATTTCTCTTCTACTTGTTTTGTTAAAATATTTATAGTTTATTGACGAAATATTTATTTTAATGTTACTGTTCTGAAAATATTTTATTTTTCTTTGTTTCCTTTCCTCACTGGGCTATTTTCCTTGTAGGATCCCCCGGGCTTATAGCATCCTGCTTTTCCTACTAGGTTGTAGCTTAGCAAGTAATAATGATAATAATAATAATGTGTGGACTATAGGTGTTTGATAAAGAATAATTGTAAACGAATAAATTTCTGAACATTTCGTTGTACTTTAGCTATTTATGGTAAAACTTTGTAGCTGTGGTCAATAAATTATCTTATCTATCTATCTATCTATCTATCTATCTATCTATCTATCTATCTATGGTAGTTTTTTTTATCTCGTGTGGTGAAAGTATTACATAGGCTTAAAGATTCTGACATGCGTCTCTTTACATAGTATATACTTTATATGATGTATCTATTATAACGTTCTTGTTGTGCTTATTATTTTATATACTATTTATTCATCACTTATATAGTTTATTTATTTCCTTGTTTCCTTTCCTCACTGGGCTATTTTTCCCTGTAGGAGCCCTTGTGTTTATTGCATTCTGTATACCCTACTAGGGCTGTATCTTAGTTAATAGTATTAATAATGATAAAAATAATAATATCATTAATAATAATAACAATAATAATAATAATAATAATAATAATAATAATAATAATAATATCCTTACATCCTTTCCTCACTGTACTATTTTCACCGTTTAACCCCTTGGTCTTATAGCATCCTGCATACCCTACTAGGGTTGTAGCTTACCTAATAATAATAATAATAATGATAATAATAATACGACCCTAGTTGGAAAATCAGAATACTATAAGCCTAAGGACTTCAACAGGGAAAAATAGCCCAATGAGGAAAGGAAACAAGGGAATAAACGAAAAAATGAGGAAATAAACAAATTAAAAGAGAAGTAATGAATAATTAACAAAATATTCTCATGTCAGTAACAACGTTAAAATAGATTTTTCATAAATAAACAATAAAAAGAGACATATCAGCCCTGTTCAACATAAAAAACATTCTCTGCAAGTTTGAAATTTTGAAATTCCACCGATTCAGCTACCTGATTAGGAAGATCATTCCACAATCTGGTCATAGCTGGAATAAAACTTCTAGAATACTGTATATATGAATATATATACATACCAATTCTGTGGTGAAACTGATTCAGTAATATAAGAAGTTAGTCAAAATGGCTGTCAGTTTAATGATAGATTTTGTTAACATCGTTTGAGAATTATTTACCTTTTAAAGGTTTAAGGGGAGATCAGGAAGGGCAGAGGCAAGGTACAGTAACATTGCTCTATCGAGCAGGACAATGCCCTAGAGACTGACCATATATACATATGATCAGCGCCCAAGCCCCCTCTCCACCCAAGCTGGGATCAAGAAGGGCTAGGCAATGGCTGCTGATAACTCAGCAGATAGACCTATAGGCTTCCCCAAACCACCCACCCTTAGCTCACAAGGATGGTGAGGTTGCAGCGACCAAATAAACTAACTGGTTTGAGCGGGACTCGAACCCCAGTCTGGCATTCACCAGTCAGGAACGTTACGACATCGGCCACCACAACTTGAATGTATTACGAAAGAGACACTAACGAATTTGAGCATGACTCGAACCCCAGTCTGGCATTCACCAGTCAGGGACGTGACCACATCAGCCACCAAATGAATATTTTACGAAAATATGCAAAATTCCCTTTAGGGTTAGAATGATTATAAATTTGCCAGACTTGCCTAGTATGATTAGCAACTATGCATGGCTGGAATTTTGCTCTGTCGGGCAGAAGAATTGAACCTCCCTAAGAGTGACACGCAGGTATTCCAGGACTTTCGACTAGCGTCTTACGTGCTGTTTAGACTAATCAGTTGTGAAGGTAAGTTTGGTGAGGGCTGAAATGGGCCGAGAATGGCATTCTGGTTTTTTTTTTTTATTTATATTGATGGGCTCTTGTTTGTATAGAGGAAAACAAGAATTTTTTTCTTTTTTTTTTAAATTCTATTGATAGTCTATTATGTAGGAGATATCATTTTTGCGTGCTAGTGTAGTAGCTTGTATCCTACTAGGATATTCAGAATGTAGCTTGTATCCTACCATGATATTCAGAATAGCTTGTAACCCACCAGGATATTCAGAATGTAGCTTGTATCCTACCAGGATGTTCAGACTGTAGCTTGTATCCTACCCTGATATTCAGAATGTAGCTTGTATCCTACCAGGATATTCAAAATGGTTGAACGTAAATTTCATTAAACTTATTAGATTTATTTTTACACGACTCTAAAGATGACTGACTTTTCGGACGAATTGGCTGAAGGCCAAAGACAACATCAGGGGTTTTTTATTTGTTAAATGATGTTGAAAGGTTTAAAGGTCACTCATGAGTGGCAGAGGCAAGGGACAATGACATTGCACTATCGAGCAGGACAATGTCCTAGAGACTGACCATATTACATATGATCAGCGTCCAAGCTCCCTCTCCACGCAAGCTAGGACCCAAGGAGTGCCAGGCAATGGCTGCTGATGACTCAGCAGATAGACCTATAGGCTCCCCCAAACCACCCATCCTTAGCTCACTAGGATGATGAGATTACAGCGACCAAAGGAACTAACGAGTTTGAGCGGGACTCGAACCCCAGTCTGGCATTCACCAGTCTGGGACGTTACCAATTAGGCTACCACAACCCTAGTTTAGCCTTATGTTGACGGCAACCTTTACATATAGTTAAATTAAAGCATAAATTATGTAAATAAAAGCAAACTTAATCCTTTAAAGGTCATTAGTTAAGTTAGGGTTGTGGTATCTTATAAGAAACCTCCCTTCCTGGCAGTCTGTTGTACGGGGATTCGAAACCCGCTCACGCTCGATAGCTTCTTGAAGAATTTGTATCCTCGCCTTCTTTGTGGGGTGGAGTGAGAAGCTTTCTAATATGTTTATTACTGCCTTTATACTTTATGAATTTTTCTACAGTTTAAATGTTTATAGCTATCAAAAGAGGCTGTCAAATTCATCATCATCTCCTTCTAGGCTTATTGACACAAAGGGCCCCGATTAGAATTTGGCATTCGTCTCTATCTTGAGCTTTTAATTCAGTACTTCTACATTCATCATCTCCTACTTCGCACTTCATAGTCCTCTGCCATGTACGCCTGGGTCTTCCAACTCTTGTAGTGCCTTGTGGAGCCCAGTTGAAAGTTTGGTGAACTAATCTCTCTTTGGGAGTGTGAAGAGCATGCCCAAACCATCTCCATCTACCCCTCATCATGATCTCATCCATATATATAGCACTCGAGTAATCTCTCTTATAGTTTCATTTCTAATCCTGACATTTAACTCCTAACATTCTTTTGGGGGTTTGTTCTCAAGTCTACTAAATCTATTGGAGATTGTTTCAATTTCATACCATGTCTCATGTCCATATAGTAACACCAACCTTGCTAAACTCTTATATAGTCTGGTTTTTATAATTAATATCAGGCGATTTGATTTCCAAATTTTACTTAAACCTATCTATTTCTTCAACTTGATTTGATTTATCGTACGCCTTGTTAAAAATGTTTCAGTAATACTTAAATATTTAGATTCAGTCGTTTAGAAACTTGGTTAATTTCATTTATTTTCTCCTATGGTCGAAATGCTTCAATATATACTTAAAATCGTATATAAATCCAATCGTTTAGAAATTTAATTGTTTTCATTTATTTTCCCCTATGGTCGAAATGCTTCAATATATACTTAAAAGCGTATTTAAATCCAATCGTGTAGAAACTTTTTATTAATTTCATTTATTTTCACCTATGGTCGAAATGCTTCAATATATATATATATATATATATATATATATATATATATATATATATATATATATACATATATATATATGTATATATATATATATGTATATATATATATGTATATATATATATATATATATATATATATATATATACTTAATCTTATATAAATCCAATCTTTTAGAAACTTAATTGATCTCATTTACTTTCCCCTTGATCAAAGTGCTTCAATATATATATATATATATATATATATATATATATATATATATATATATATATATATATATATATATATATATATATATACTTAATCTTATATAAATCCAATCG
>NC_090732.1:171077272-171099772 GCF_036898095.1 Palaemon carinicauda | reverse complement strand
TTTACGACGCATATATGTTCAAAATTTTATCTATGTGAAATACAATTTAGTCCTTGCAAAAATAATTTACGCTTCAAATATATTTTTCTGACGCATATATGTTCTAAATTATATCAATGAAAAATACTTTTTTGTTATTCCAAAAATTATCTACACCAACTATATTTACTGACGCATATATGTTCAGATTTATATCAATGTTCAATTTTTTTTTCCTATTCCGAAAATGATTTACACCAAATTTATATACTGACACATAAATACCTTTTTTTTTGTTATTCCAAAAATTATTTACACCAAATCTATTTACTTACGCCTAAATGTTCAAAATTCTTTTTTTTTTTTTTTTTTTTTTTTTTTTTTTTTTTTTTTTGTTATTCCAAAAACTATTCACACCAAATCTATTTACTGACGTCATAAATGTTCAAAAATTTTTTTTTTTTTTGGTATTCCAAAAACTATTCACACCAAATCTATTTACTGACGTCATAAATGTTCAAAATTTTTTTTTTTTTTTTTTTGGTATTCCAAAAACTATTCACACCAAAACCATCGAGAGTAATTGATTTTAACTTTCCAATATGGCGGTCGGTGTCTGCCATGCTCAAGCCATAGCGAAGTTTGTTTCCATTCTACCAAGCAGTGTATTCCACGCTCAAGCAGGGTTGCCAGGTTGGCCTTTTTCAGGCCAAAAGCCTCAAATTTGGCCCTTTTTGAAATTGGTTGGCCTAGAGTAACATTAGGAAAAGAAAGTTGGCTTTAAAAGCTATACTCTTGGCCTTTTTCTACCAATAGGTTGGGTCTTAAAACTATAGTTGATTAGAAGTTTGCCTTTTCCATATTTAGAGAAGCTGGCAACCCTGGCGATAGTGAATACTTTTGGCCTTTTTCTACCAATAGGTTGGACTTTTAAAACTGTAGTTGATTAGAAGTTTGCCTTTACCATATTTAAAAAAGCTGGCAACCCTGGTGATAGTGAATACTTTTGGCCTTTTTCTACCAATAGGTTGGACTTTTAAAACTATAGTTGATTAGAAGTTGGCCTTTTCCATATTTAGAAAAGCTGGCAACCCTGGCGATAGTGAATACTTTTGGCCTTTTTTCTACCAATAGGTTGGACTTTTAAAACTATAGTTGATTCGAAGTTGGCCTTTTCCATATTTAGAAAAGCTGGCAACCCTGGCGATAGTGAGCTTCGATGTTGAAGGCGATAATGAGATTAGTTATCACAGCCCAACACCTCATGAAAGGAAGTTCGGACTCCATTAACCTGAGCTGATCCTTTTGGACTTTATTGGCTGCGCTAAATCTTCCTTCGATCGTTAAAGTCAAAAGGGTCTAGGGAGAGTGATCGCTCCGGGAGAATGGGCGGCTGTCTCGTTCATGAATTGGACATGGATAAGGAGGAAGACTGGCGATGCAAATAAAGTTCGTACTCCAGTGAAGATGAATGCATGAAGTTTTTTTTTTGGCAGATGTGTGAATGTGTTTTTATAAAGATGAATAAATTATGTATTTTATAAGATGATTTTTTAATTTTTTTGATTTTTTAGTAAAATCAGATGAATGAATGATGTGTTAAAATTTTGGTAGAAGAAAAAGTGTTGTTTTTTTTTTTTTTTTTTTTTTTTTTTTGCAGAAGATGAAAGAATTATGTTTTATGGGAGATGACTGCAAGAAGTTGAATGAATAAGGTTTTTTCCTTTATGCAGAGGATGAATGCATGACATTGTTTTCTTTTTGTAGAGGATGAATGCATCGTAAGGGTTTTTGTAGGAGATAAAGTCATGATTAGTGTTTTTTCTTTTTAATACATGATCATATTTAAGGAGATGAATGTATGATAATTTTTTTTTTAAAGGAAATTAATGCATGATCAGCTTTTTAAGAATATGTATGCATGGTAAGTATAAATATATATACATATATATATATATATATATAATATACATATATATATGCATATATATATGTAATATATGTATATATATGTATATATATATATAATATATATATATGTATATATATATATATATATACTGTATATATATATATATATATATATATATATATATATATACTGTATATATATATATATATATATATATATATATATATATATATATATATATATATATTCACCTACGATCCGTAATGACGTTAGATATTAAGATAACATCATGATATATTCCACCATAATTTATTAAGGTTTTTATAGTTTATATAATTGATATTTATTTTAATGCTGTTTCTCATAAAATATTTCATTTTTCTTTGTTTCCTTTCCTCACTGAGCTATTTTCCCTGTTGGAGCCCCTTGGCTTATAGCATCCTGCTTTTCTAACTAGGGTTGCAGCTTAGCAAGTAATAATAATAATAATAATAATAATATTGATAATAGTAATAATAATAATAATAATAATAATAATAATAGTTATAATAATAATAATAATGATGATGATAATAGTAATAATGATAATAATAATAATAATAATAATAATAATAATAATAATAATAATAATAATGATAATAATAGTAATAATAATAATAATAGATAAAAATGAAAATAATAATCATCATCAATCAATAGAAATAAAAATCATCATCATCATCATCATCATCATAATAATAATAATAATAATAATAATAATAATAATAATAATAATAATAATAATAATAATATCAGGAGGAATTCCACCATAATTAACAAGTTAACAACATCATGATGTATTCCACCATGATTTAATTAAAAACAAAAGTTTTTGCCGTATATATCATCAATATAAAAACAAAGCAAGCCTAAAGATAATAGAAAACATAGTCTTTGACCCAAGATATCGGAATGGTCAGGAATTCAAATCAAGTGACCTCGAGTTATGACGGGTCTCGAATACTAAGACCCAGCGAAGACCAAAAAGGTCTTAGTTCTATTCCAGGAGTCTTTTTCTTGGCCAGACCAGATGATCATATGAGTATAATCTGATTAAATCTATAGGAAAGCTTTAGCGATATACTGTATGATTTTACAAGTTAATTAACGAGTATGCCTTGATTCAATCACTACTATTATTATTATTGTTATTATTATTGTTGTTATTATTATTATTATTATTATTATTGTTGTTATTGTAATTATTTTTATTATCATCATTATTATTGTTATTATTATTATTATTTTTACTATCATGATTATTGTTGTTGTTATTGTTATTTTTGTTTTTGTTGTTGTATTTATTATTATTATCATTTTTATTATTATCATCATTATTACTGTTTTTATTATTATTTTTAGTTTGTTGTTATTGTTGTTGTTGCTGTTTTTATTATTATTGTTACTACTACTACTACTACTACTACTACTAGTAGTAGTAGTAGTTGGAAAAGCAAGATGCTATAAGCCCAAGGGCTCTAACAAAGAAAAAATAACACAGAAAGGAAAGGAAATCAGGAAATAGATTAACGACATAGGGAGTAATGAAAAATTAAAATACAATATTTAAAAAAACATGGCGGTCCTTATTTATTATTATTATTATTATCATTATTATTATTATTATTATTATTATTATTATCATTATTATTATTATTATTATTATTATTATTATTATTGTTATTATTACTATTATTATTAATATTATTAGCAGCTAAGCTACAACCCTAGTTAAAAAATCAGAATGCTATAAGCCCTAGCTACAACTAGAAAAGTATCCCAGTGAGGAAAGGAAATAAGGAAACAGAGCAGTGTGTTCGAGTGTACCTCAAGCAAGAGAAATTTTATTATTATTAAAATTACTGTTATTACCAATACTACTGCTACTACTACTACTACTAGTAGTATTACTACTACTACTATTACTACTACTACTACTATTACTACTACTACTACTACCAGCTAAGCTACAACCCTAGATGAAAAAGCTGGATGTTATAAGCCCAACAACTTCAACAGGAAAAATAGCCTAGTGAGGAAAGGAAATAAGGAAACATAGAATAGTGTGGCCGAATCTTTTGCTTATTATTGTTGTTATTATTATTTTTATTATTAGTAATATTATTATTATTATTATTATTATTATTTTATTATTATTATTAATATTAATATTATTATTATTAATATCAATATTCATATTATTAATATTATTATTAATATTAATATTAATATTATTAAGATTAATGTTAATATTATTAATATTATTATTAATATTAATATTATTATTGATATCAATATTAATATTATTATTAATAATAATATTATTGTTATTATTATTAATATTGTTATTATTATTATTATTATTATTATTATTATTATTTTTATTACTGCTAGCTAAACTATAACCCTATTTGGAAAAGTAAGATGCTACAAGCCCAAGGACTCCAACAGGGAAAATTAAAGTTAAATCGCATTTGAAAGTATAATTCAACATTCCAGAAATGGCCTCAAAACTAAGCATTTACTAACACAAGCGACAGAATGCACCAAAAAAAAAAAAAAAAAAGAAAAAAAAAAAAACTAATGACTAAAGATTCCCGTCTCTGATTGCATTCGCCAACTTCCATACAGTTCCTTAACGCCAGCGAGACTCCCAAGGACTTTAGGACGTGTCTCCACATAACCAAAGCTATCCCGAGGACATTTTTAACCCCACAAAGCGGAGTCTGCTCCACTGCACCTGCCCGTCCTTGGGATTGTTCTTTTCCTTTACGCGCGGGAGCCTCGGGAGCTGAGGGACATGGTCTCCCTGGGTTTAAAAAAAAGGTCCTTTTTGCAGCTTGGCGGGATAAGATCCTACATTGGTGAAATGCTGTGTCCTATATCAGAATGTCTAGGGATCAAGTTTTAACAATACCTTAGATGCTGCACTTTTACCCTAGATTACCTTAAAATTTTTCCAATTTCCTTAAATTTGAAGCATATCGTTACCTTAAAAATTTCTTTGAATCTATGAAAATTACCCTAAACTAAGGTAATTGCCTTAAAAGTTTAAACCTGTTTGGGGAGGTTTTTCTCATCTTTGTATGATATGATGTAGATAGTTATTCAATTTTTTGTTTTTATTTTTATTTTTTATTTCAGAGTCCTTAGTATTTTGAATCGCTTATTTTTTATTATATCTCTTTACGCAATTACTGGTGTTATTACCATTGCAATTGTGGTTTGTGGATTGTATGTTCATGATAACCATTTGGTTATATGGTTCTTTTGTTATTAACGTGTACTTCATACTGTTCGGTTTCAGTTGATTTAGTTTTAGTTTTTCTAACTTTAATTTGATTGATTGGTTTAAAGTTTTCTGACATCCTGACATCTAAGTTTCTAACTTTAAACCCCCTTTGTTTTTACAATCATTTGCAAGTTACGCTGTTGTTTGGGACAATGTATCATATTCCGAAAATTATTTAAGTACTTACATACAATATATAAATTTACTTATATATATATATATATATATATATATATGTGTGTGTGTGTGTGTGTATGTATATATATAATATTTATAAATATGTACATAAATATACATATGCATTTTTATATATATGCAAATACTGTATATATACATACATATATATGTGTATATATATATATATATATATATATATATATGCATATATATATATATGTGTGTGTGAGAGAGAGAGACTTTGTGTGTGGTCATATATTAAATACGATATTAGAATACTGGTACCAAGATAACAAGGACTAGAAGAATTAATTTCAACAAAGTAATTAAACTAAATCAAATCTGTTTCAAATATTTCCGTAATTATTCAGTAAGTCGTTGGATTCGCCTCAAGGCCAACGCTTAGTAATACCTCATCTCAGGGTCGCTTCTCTGTTAATCATTGTCCATCTCTTGCAAAGGACATTCGGGTCTGGGAGTTGTGGATTTTTTGGGGTCTATAAACAAGAGGAGTTCTTCAGTATCTATGAATAATATGAATTTATTTTAAAAATTTATAGATAGAAGGATTTTTTTTTCAGCATTGATGAATAATATTTTTTTTTTTTTAATAATAGGGATTTTTTTTCAGAATCTATGAATAATATGGATATATTTTAAGACTATAAATCGTTAGAATTTTTTTCAGCATTCATGAATAATAGTTTTTTTTAATAATAGGGATTTTTTTTCAGAATCTATGAATATTATGGATATATTTTAAGACTATAAATAGTAGGAATTTTTTTCAGCATTCATAAATAAAAGTTTTTTTTTAATAATAGGGATTTTTTTTCAGAATTTATGAATAATATGGATTTATTTTAAGAAAATAAATAGGGATTTATTTTCAGAATCTATGAATAATATGGATTTATTTTTAGAATGTAAATAGTAGGGATTTATTCTTCAGAACCTATGAATAATATGGATTTATTTTTAGAATATAAATAGTATGGATTTATTCTACAGAATCTATGAATAATGTGGATTTATTTTCAGAATATAAATAGTAGGGATTTATTCTTCAGAATTTATGAATAATATGGATTTATTTTAAGAATATAAATAGTAGGGATTTATTCTTCAGAATCTATGAATAATATGGATTTATTTTAAGAATATAAATAGTAGGGATTTATTTTCAGAATCCATAACCAATAGGGATTTTTCAAAATCAATAAATAATAGGGTTTTTAATCTATAAGCCATAGGGTTTTTTTTTTAGAATCCGTAACCAGTTGGGATTTTTTTAATCCATAAAGAGTAGGGATTTTTTAATCCATAAACCATAGGGATTTTTTTAAGCCATAAAGAGTAGGGATTTTTTTAAATCTATAAACCATAGGTATTTTTTTAATCCATAAACCTCAAGGGTTTTTTTTTAATCCATAAAACCTAATGTTTTTTTAATCCAAAAACTATAGAGATTTTTTTAATCCAAAAACCATAGAGATTTTTTTAATCCATAAATCATAGGGATTTTTTTTAATCCATAAACCATAGGGATTTTTTAATCCATAAACCATAGAGATTTTTTTAATCCACAAACCATAGGGATTTTTTTTAATCCATAAACCATAAGGATTTTTTTAATCCATAAACCATAGAGATTTTTTAAATCCATAAACCATAGGGATTTTTTAAATCCATAAACCATAGGGATTTTTTTTATCCATAAACCATAGGGATTTTTTTTATCCATAAATCATAGGGATTTTTTTTATCCATAAACCATAGGGATTTTTTTAATCCATAAACCATAAGGATTTTTTTAATCCATTAACCATAGAGATTTTTTAAATCCATAAACCATAGGGATTTTTTTTATCCATAAACCATAGGGATTTTTTTTATCCATAAAACCTATGGATTTTTGTAATCCAAAAACCATAGAGATTTTTTAAATCCATAAACCATAGGGATTTTTTTATCCATAAACCATAGGGATTTTTTTAATCCATAAACCATAAGGATTTTTTTAATCCATTAACCATAGAGATTTTTTAAACCCATAAACCATAGGGATTTTTTTATCCCTAAAACCTATGGATTTTTGTAATCCAAAAACCATAGAGATTTTTTAAATCCATGAACCATAGGGATTTTTTAATCCATAAACCATAAGGATTTTGTTATTCCATAAACCAAAGGGATTTTTTTTTAATCCATAAACCATAGAATTTTTTTTTAATCCATAAAACCTAGGGATTTTTTTAATCCATAAACCATAGGGATTTTTTTAATCCATAAACCATAGGGATTTTTTAATCCATAAACCAGGGGTTTATTTTTAATCCAAAAACCATAGAGATTTTTTTAATCCATAAACCATAGAAGTTTTTTCATCCATAAACCATAGGGATTTTTTAATCCATAAACCATAGGGATTTTTTTAATCCATAATCAATAGGGATTTTTTTAATCCAATTTTCTAATCCATAAAACCTATGGATTTTTGTAATCCAAAAACCATAGAAATTTTTTTAATCCATAAACCATAAGGAGTTTTTATTTATCCATAAACAGTGGGGATTTTCAGATTCAGTAAACGATCATTTTTTTCATATATATTATTCATAAATAATAGGGATTTTTCAAAATCCATAAATAATAATATTTTTCAAATTAAGAATGCATACCCTCGTATTAATATTTCAGCCTCTTATTTCCTAAGGGATATGCATCATATCCAATAAAATTATAATGCCATCTAACACTATAAACATTAATTTATTAATTAAACAAAAACATTTTTAGAAAAATCTCTATTAATAGGGAAAATATAAAACAAAATTCTAAACTCTACTAACAAAAATGGCGACTCAAATCTGGCTGTTTCTCCAATCCTCTTTTGTAATGTTACAAAATTGGAATATTCGGATTTAAAATGAGACGTTGGCAACTGAGACTGGATGCAGCTGCCGAGACTCTGAACGTAAAGTAGTATTGGCTACTTTTCTTAATACGCCAACGTTCATTTCTGAAATGTCATGTTGGACCTTTATATATATACTGGTGTACGCGACCAGTCAAAAATGATGGCTTAAGTATTTAGATAGATATGTACACACGTACAGATAGATTATTCAACCCTTCCCACCCTCTCCACCTTTCCTAAATACGACACGTTAGTTTGGACAATTTGTGGGAGATTTTTGTTTTATTAGTGGTTGCTGTCCAGCGTGGTATGCATATATATATATATATATATATATATATATATATATATATATATATATATATATATATATATATGTATATATATAAAATATATATATATATATGTACATATATATATATATATATATATATATATAAGTATATATATATATATTTATATATTTATATATTTATATATATATATATTTGTATATATATAAAATATATATACATATATATAATATATTTGTATATATATATATATATATATATATATATATATATATATATATATATATATATATGTGTGTACATATATTTATATGATATATATAAAATATATATATATATATATATAGAGAGAGAGAGAGAGAGAGAGAGAGAGAGAGAGAGAGAGAGAGAGAGAGAGAGAGAGAGAGAGAGAGAGAGAGAGAGCCACACACATTTTCTTTATAGGGGCTATGATTTCAAGAGAAGCATGGCCGTGTGCATTAGTCGTTAAAGAATCTATTAATTGTTCATAATGATATTTTACGTTATTTTGTATCTCATGTATTTATTGTACAATGTATACTGAAATAATCCCATAAACCAATGCATATGATTATTTTAATTTTCATTTGACTTTTCGATTTTGATGACGTAACAAAGAGGCTGAATTTTTAGAAATTTGATTTCATATAATATTTACAGTTGAGATTTAATGTTTTGTATAAATTTTTTTCTAATATGTTATAATTCAATTAATTTATAACATTGAAAATGAAATTAAAAATGCATACTTCTTAAAAAACTGGGAAAATGAAATAAAAAATGCGTACTTCTTAAAAAACTGGAAGTTGGTCCTTATGATTTCTGGAAAATAGTAAAGATATAAGATATTTTAGAAATAGATCAGTACTTCTACCTTACAATTTAGCAAGTATTATTTACTAGAAGCTTATGGAAATCATGACAAGTCCCGGACTTTGAAAGTCGCGTAATACATTAACCCTTTTACTCCCAAAGGACGTACTGGTACTTTTCACAAAAGCCATCCCTTTACCCCCATGGACGTACCGGTACGTCCTTGCTAAAAGATGCTATAAAAATTTTTTGATAATTTCAGGCATTTTCCAAGAGAATGAGACCAACCTGACCTCTGTATGACAAAAATTAAGGCTGTTAGAGCAATTTAAAAAAAAAAAATATACTGCGAAATGTGCTGAGAATTATAATTTTCCACCGAATCAAATCAAGAATCACATGATACAAGACATGTGGTATCAGAGTATATACCACTCGCGTGGAAATTGTTAGAGAGCCTTTTATTAAGTCTAGGACATAGCTCAAAGTTTTGCTTGTCAGAGAGATGTGAATTGGCAAAGTCTTTCATGGTAGAGGATATGAAATTGATGAGTTTATCAAGTCTTTCATGTCAGGGATATGAAACGGATGAATTTGCAAAGTCTTACTTGTTAAGAGATGTGAAACAAATTTACTAAGTCTTACTTGTTAGGGATTGAAACGGATACGTTCACAGTCTTACTTGTCAGGAGATATGAAAAAAATTCTAAGTCTTTCTTGTCAGGGATATGAAATGGATAAATTTAGTCTTTTGTCAGAGGATATGAAACGGATAGATTTACAAAGTCTTTCTTATCAGAGAATATGAAATTGATAAATTTAGAAGAACATCTTACGCCCCCCCCCCCTCCCCTGGTTAAATTTAGAACATCTTACGCCCCCCTCCCCTGGTTAAATTTAGAAAATCTTACGCCCTTCTCCCTTGGTTAAATTTAGAACATCTTACACCCCCCCCTCCCCCTGGTTAAATTTAGAACATCTTAACCCCCTCCCCTGGTTAAATTTAGAACATCATACCCCCTCCCCTGGTTAAATTTAGAACATGTTACGACCCCTCCCCCCTGGTTAGATTTAGAAGAACATCTTACGCCCCCTCCCCCCTTGTTAAATTTAGAACATTTTACCCTCCCCCTCCCCCTGGATAAATTTAGACCATGTTACGCCCCCCATTTCCCCCTCGGTCACGCGCACTGCAGCGACTAACACGGAAAACCTCGTTTAAAAAAAAAAAAAAAAAAAAAGTGTTGGAGGAAGGAGCTCCAGAATAGAGGAGACAAGGTCGGCTGTGAAAAAAGGAAGGGGTGAAATGGCGGATTCGAGGGGGGTGGGGGAGTGGGTGGACCACTAGGATAGGAGCTCCCTGGTAGAGTGTGCCAGAGTTAACCTTGCAGGAAGACACCTCTGTTGAATATATAGGAAATGTATGGTAACAGAATCGCGTGGTTGCTATTTTTAGATCTGTGACAACCTTTGCTTTTAGGTTTAAATTTTATTTTGGTGGTGGTGGGGGGGGGGGGGGCTTGAGGATGATGCATGTAGTAAAAAGTAAAAACACGTATTAAAAAGAATAACACATGTAGTAAAACGTAAAAACACGTATTGAAAAAAGTAACATTGTAGTAGACAGTAAAAACCACGTATTGAAATGAATAACACATGTAGTAAAACGTAAAAACACGTATTGAAAAAAGTAACATTGTAGTAGACAGTAAAAACCACGTATTGAAATGAATAACACATGTAGTAAAACGTAGAAACACGTATTGAAAAAAGTAACATTGTAGTAGACAGTAAAAAACACGTATTGAAAAAAATAACACATGTAAAATGTAAAAACACCTATTGAAAAAAAAATCCATGTAATATAAAGTAAAAGCACGTGTAGTTGGAGGTAAAAACACATTGAAAAAAATGACATGTAGTAAAAGGTAAAAACACGTATCGAAAAAATAACACAAGCAGTAAAAGGTAAAAACACGTATTGAAAAAATAACACATGTTGTAAAAAGTAAAAACACGTGTAGTTGAAAGTAAAAACACGCATTGAAAAAGTAACATGTAGTAAAAGGTAAAAAAACGAATCGGAAAAAAAAACACATGTAGTAAATGGTAAAAACACGCATTGAGAAAAATAAACCATGTAATGTAAAGTAAAAACACGTGTAGTTGAAAGTAAAAGCACATATTGAAAAAAAAATTACTTGCAGTAAAAGGTAAAAACACTTATCGAAAAAATAACACATGCAGTAAAAGATAAAAACACGTGTTGACAAAATAACACATGTAATATAAAGTAAAAACACGTGTAGTTGAAAGTAAAAACACATATTGAAAAAAATAACATGCAGTAAAAGGTAAAAACACGTATCGAAAAAAATAACACATGTAGTAAAAGGTAAAAACGTATCGAAAAAATAACACACGTAGTAAAAGGTAAAAACACGTATTGAAAAAAATAACACACGTAGTAGAGAGTAAAAACACGTGTTCTCGTGCTCTATATTTCGTTTAATGGTAGGCTGGTCCACGTTCTCGTGTTCTACATTTAATGGTAGGTCGGTCCAGGGGCTGGTCCTTCTCCTAATCACGACTGACAACGAATTTATCTCGTTCTTCACGAGGAAAATTTCATTGAAGAACATCCTGGAGATATTTTACTGAAGTGAGGAGTGCTCTTAGTAAACCTCAAGCGGCTCACTGTGGGCATTATTGACGGGTTTTGGCTTCTTAGGTTTCCTCCAGTTGCTTTTGATGGTTGATTGGCCTCCGGGGTCCTAGCGCCTGGTCATATGATCCAGATTGATTAATCCAATCCTGAAGGTTTTTCATTGTAGTTGTTCTAATGGCTGGAATCGCACGAGGAAAAGAAGTGATGTATATACAGTATATATATATATATATATATATATATATATATATATATATATATATATACACACATATATATATGTGTATATAGATTATATATATATATATATGTATATTGTATGTATATATATATATATATATATATATATATAAATATATATTACATTTTATATTTATTAGATATATATGTGTATATATATATTATATATATAATGTATATATATATATATATATATATATATATATATATATATATATATATATATATATATATATAAACATCGAAATGACCTGGAATAAAAAGAAAATAAAGAAAGATGAAGAAAGAATCACGTAAAAAAAGAATAAAATGAAAACAAACATGAATTTAAGAATATACAAAATTCATTTGGTTACATCTGCTAAATGTACCGAGTAAATAGTAATAGAATGTAACAATCGGAATGACATGGAATAAAAAAAAATAAAGAATAAAGAAAAAATGAAGAAGAATGAAGAGGGAATCACGTAAAAGAAAATAGGAAAACGAACATGAAGTGAATAAAAAAAATAGAGAATAAAGAAAAAATGAAGAAGAATGAAGAGAGAATCATGTAAAAGAAAATAGGAAAACGAACATGAAGTTGAATAAAAAAATAGAGAATAAAGAAAAAATCAAGAAGAATGAAGAGAAAATCATGTAAAAGAAAATAGGAAAACGAACATGAAATTGAATTAAAAAAATAATAGAGAATAAAGAAAAAATAAAGGAGGATGAAGAGAGAATCATGTAAAAGAAAATAGGAAAACGAACATGAAGTGAAAAGAATGCAAAACTCATTTGGTTTGAGACGTGTCATGTGTACTAAGTGACATGAGGAACATTGAAGAAACAACAAACCTGGAAGAAATATAATAACAGAAATAAAGATATTTTGATAAATATGGCAAAGTAAATATTGTTTATAATGAAGGTTCGGATTAAGAAATTTAGGCCTAAGGTAAATTAATGTGTTATTAACAAAATTAAAATTTTATTAACAAAATTAAAATTTTGTTAGTATTTTTAAAGATGATGATATAAAGGTTTAGCAATAAATCTATTCTTAATAAAAGTAAAATTTTTGTAATTATTTCTAAAGATGATATAAATGTTAAGAAATATAACAAAATTATATAAGAACTGAAGGTGATTATCGTGTTATTTTAGAAATGTGATATGGTGATTTAGCTGATTGAAGATGAATGAAAATTATTTAATAGAAAATAAAAAGAAGAGCAAAGAAAACAGAAAGAAAAGAAACAAACAAGATAGAAACAGCTTTGTCAATAATCGAAGCCTTGTAATACCTAATTGGAGATGAATGAAAATGGTTATAAAAAAAAAAAAAACTACCAATGAAGACAAACTAAAGTATTAAAAAAGAAACGGCTTTGTCCAGTAATCGAAACTTTGCAATTTTCTTTTACAAGGGGCGAAGTCATGAAACGATTAAAAGAGAGAGAGAGAGAGAGAGAGAGAGAGAGAGAGAGAGAGAGAGAGAGAGAGAAAGCGGGGTGGGGCGAGGGGGATCAAGGGGGATATTTGTTGGCGGGGGGGGGGGGGGGAGGGTTTGATGGCAGGTTAAATTTGCCGATAACATTGAAGACCGGTTCTCTAGATTGTAGACGCCATCATGCCTGGACAATTGCTGTAACAGACCGCAGCGGTTGATTTCAACAGTGTATTCAATTAGTTCGTTATGCATGCTGTATAATTTTATATATATATATATATATATATATATATATATATATATATATTTATATATATATATGTATATATGTATTATATATATATATTATATATATTATATATATATTTATATATATATATATATATATATATGTATATTTATATATATATATTATATATATATTTATATATGTATATATATATATATATATATATATATGTATATATTTATATATATATATATATTTATATATATATATTATATATTTATATATATATATTTATATATATGTATATATGTGTATATATAATATATATATATATATATATATATATATATATATATATATATATATATATATATATATATATATATATATATTTATTTATTTATTTCTGACCATCCTTTACATTCAGATCTTCCCGGACAGTTCCATCCTGTTCGTAATACTAGGTATGCAGTTAATGCTAATAGTCGGGCCTTCTCCATCACAAGGCTCAATACTACACAGTACTCTAGAATTATTATTCCAGCTGTGAGCAAGTTGTGGAATGATCTTCCTAATCCGGTAGTTGAATCAGTAGAACTTCAAAAGTTCAAAGTTGGAGCAAATGTTTTTATGTTGAACAGGCTGACATAAGTCTTTTTATAGTTTATATATAACATATCTGTTTTAGTGTTGCTATTGTTTTTTAAATATTTGATTTTAATTGTTCATTACTTCTTATATTATTTATTTATTTCCTTATTCCCTTTCCGCAGTGGGCTATTATCCCTGTTGGAGCCCTTGGGCTTATAGCATCCTGCTTCTCCAGACAGAGTTGAAACTTAGCTTGTAATAATAATAATAATAATAATAATAATAATAATAATAATAATAATAATTATTATAATAATAATAATAATAATAATAATAATAATAATAATAATAATGATAATAATTTCTTATTTTCTTCCCTCACTGGACTATTTTCCCTGTTTTCCTAATGGAGCCCTTGGTCTTATAGCATTTTGCTTTTCCTCGTAGGGATGTAGCTTAGCTTGTGCTAAGAACAATAATGATAATATCATCTTATTTCCTTTCCTCACTGGGCTATTTTCCCTGTTGGAACCCTTGGGCTTATAGCATCCTGCTTTTCCAATTAGGGCTGTAGCTTACATTGTAATAATAACAATGATAATAATAGTAATAATAATAATATATTATTTCCTTTCCTCACTGGGCTATTTTCCTTGGGGAGCCCTTGGGCTTATGACATCCTGCTTTTCCAACTAGGATTGTAACTTAGCTTGTAATAATAATAATAATAATAATAATAATAATAATAATAATAATAATAACCGACCACAATGGCTGATTTCCACAGTAAATTCCCATAATGCCATTTTTCATTGCTGTTTAAATATACTATTCCTTTCGGTCTTGAAGGAGATGGATGGTGTAAAGGTGTGATTTTAAAGCTTGTTTTAGTATTCAAATGATTTCGGACGATTTCTGAACCGATGACCCGGTCTTTCTCTCTCTCTCTCTCTCTCTCTCTCTCTCTCTCTCTCTCTCTCTCTCTCTCTCTCTCTCTCACGAAGCTAAAACTTAGTTTGTTTTCTTAATTCAGTCGAGTACAATCTCTCTCTCTCTCTCTCTCTCTCTCTCTCTCTCTCTCTCTCTCTCTCTCTCTCTCTCTCTCTCTCTCTCTCTCTCTCTCTCAGCTAAAACTTAGTTTGTTTTCTAATTCAGTTGAGTACAATTTCTCTCTCTCTCTCTCTCTCTCTCTCTCTCTCTCTCTCTCTTCTCTCTCTCACACACACACACAAAGCTAAAACTTGTTTGTTTTCTTAATTCAGTCGAGTACAACTCTCTCTCTCTCTCTCTCTCTCTCTCTCTCTCTCTCTCTCTCTCTCTCTCTCTCTCTGTGTCACGAAGCTAAAACTTGGTTTGTTTTCTTAATTCAGTTGAGTACAACTCTCTCTCTCTCTCTCTCTCTCTCTCTCTCTCTCTCTCTCTCTCTCTCTCTCTCTCTCTCTCTCTCTCTCACGAAGCTGAAACTTAGTTTGTTTTCTTAATTCAGTCGAGTACAATTCTCTCTCTCTCTCTCTCTCTCTCTCTCTCTCTCTCTCTCTCTCTCTCTCTCTCTCTCTCTCTCTCTCTCACACACACACGAAGCTAAGCTAATTCTTGGTTTGTTTTTTCTTAATTCAACACACACGAAGCTAAAACATGTTTGTTTTCTTAATTCAGTTAAGTACAATTTTTCTCTCTCTCTCTCTCTCTCTCTCTCTCTCTCTCTCTCTCTCTCTCTCTCTCTCTCTCTCTCTCTCTCTCACACACACACACACACATTGTCCTATGATTGAAATACTGAAATGTACTTCACGTACTGTAAATTGCATATGAATATTCTAATTTTTTTTTTTTTTTTTTTTTTTTTTTTTTTTTTTTTTTTTTTTTTTTTTTTTTGCACGAATATCCTTGCACGCTTTAGACCTTTTTCCCCCCCCCCCCAAATAATAACGCATGACCTTGAAAAGAATAACTCGAGGGCATATCCTACGTCATGATTTACGATCCCCGCAACAGGACGAGACATCCCTTGGGGAGTCGAAAGACACGCCAAAAACCGCAGACCTGAAACGGTGCAAAAGACGGTAATCCTCAGACGGGGGCATACTTACCAGTGGGTGGCCTTCGGTAGAACCGTGAGCTAGAGAGAATGGTTAAGGGCGAAGTGCAGTCGCTGATGAGTTCGCTGCTACTTTGCAGAAGTTAATTAGTCATTATTACCTGAGTTTCAAATTAGCACAAGGGTGGGTTTCTGAGGACCGTCTTGTGTGGCGGCCGCTCCGAAATGGTGACGTGAAACATTACGAAAAAAAAAATGTCAATGATCTGAAAATATTTTATTTTTTATTTTTATTTTATTTTTATTACTTCTCTTGTAGTTTATTCACTTCCTTGTTTTCTTTCTTCACTGGGCTGTTTTCCCTTATGACATTTTATTTTGATTGTTATTTATTTCCTTGTTTTCCTCACTAGGCTATTTTTCTCTTAATATATTTTATTTTTATTGTTATTACTTCTCTTGTAGTTTATTTACTTCCTTGTTTTCTGTCTTCACTGGGCTATTTTTTCCTTTAAGATATTTTATTTTGATTATTATTACTTCTCTTGTAGTTCATTTATTTCCTAGCTTCTTTTCCTCACTGGGCTATTTTTCCCTTTAGATATTTTATTTTTATTGTTATTACTTCTCTTGTAGTTTATTTATTTCCATGTTTCCTTTCCTCACTGGGCTATTTTTCCCTGTTGAATCTCTTGTGTGGCGCTCGCTCCGAAATGGTGACGTGAAACATTACGGAAAATATGTCAATGATCTGAAAATATTTTATTTTTTATTTTTATTACTTCTCTTGTAGTTTATTTACTTCCTTGTTTTCTTTCTTCACTGGGCTATTTTCCCTTAAGATATTTTATTTTGATTGTTATTACTTCTCTTGTAGTTCATTTATTTCCTTGTTTTCTTTCCTCACTGGGCTATTTTTCCCTTTAGATATTTTATTTTGATTGTTATTACTTCTCTTGTAGTTTATTTACTTCCTTGTTTTCTTTCTTCACTGGGCTATTTTTCCCTTTAGATATTTTATTTTGATTGTTATTACTTCTCTTGTAGTTCATTTATTTCCTTGTTTTCTTTCCTCACTGGGCTATTCTCCCTTAAGATATTTTATTTTGATTGTTATTACTTCTCTTGTAATTTATTTATTTCCTTGTTTTCTTGCCTCACTGGGCTATTTTTCCCTTTAAGATATTTTATTTTGATTGTTAATACTTCGCTTGTAGTTTATTTATTTCCTTGTTTTCTTTCCTCACTGGGCTATTTTTTCCTTAAGATATTTTATTTTGATTTTTATTGCTTCTCGTACTTTATTCATTTCCTAGCTTCCTTTCCTCACTGTGCTATTTTCCCATAAGATATTTTATTTTGATTGTTATTACTTCTGTTGTAGTTTATTTACATCCTTGTTTTCTTTCCTCACTGGGCTATTTTTTCCTGTTGAGTCTCTTGTGTGGTGGGCGCTTCGAAATGGTGACGTGAAACATTACGGAAAAAATGTCAATGATCTTAAAATATTTTATTTTTTATTGATATTACTTCTCTTGAAATTTATTTACTTCCTTGTTCTCTTTCTTCACTGGGCTATTTTCCCTTATAATATTTTATTTTGATTGTTATTTATTTCCTTGTTTTTTTTTTTCCTCACTGGGCTATTTTTCCCTTAAGATATTTTATTTTGATTGTTATTACTTCTCTTGTAGTTTATTTACTTCGTTGTTTCCTTTCCTCACTGGGCTATTCTCCCTTAAGATATTTTATTTTGATTGTTATTACTTGTCTTGTAGTTTATTTACTTCCTTGTTTCCTTTCCTCATTGGGCAATTTTTCCCTGAGGACCGTCTTGTGTGGCGCGGGCGCTCCGAAATGGTGACGTGAAACATTACGGAAAAAATGTCAATGATCTGAAAATATTTTATTCTTTATTTTTATTACTTCTCTTGAAGTTTATTTATTTCCTTGTTTTATTGCCTCACTGGGCTATTTTTCCCGTAAGATATTTTATTTCGATTTTTATTTATTTCCTTGTTTTTTCCTCACTGGGCTATTTTTTCCTTAAGATATTTTATTTAGATTGTTAATACTTCACTTGTAGTTTATTTATTTCCTTGTTTTCTTTCCTCACTGGGCTATTTTTCCCTGTTGTAGCCTTTGGGCTTATAGCTTCATGCTTTTCCAACTAGGGTTGTAGTTTAGCTAGTAATAATAATAATAATAATAATAATAACGTTAAATCCTTAACCTTTTGGATTTAATAAACAACGATATCCAGTCTTTTAGGACTGAGTTTAGTAAATTGATATTTATATTAGTGTATTTATTCTAATAACTTGGAAAATTGATCAAATAAATTGCTGAATTGCTTAGAAAATAAATTAGTGCATTTATTTAGATAAATTGGTGGACTTATTAGAAGCAATTGGTAAATTTATTCAAATAAATTGCTAAATTTACTAAAATAAATGGTGCATTTATTTAACAATTGTAAATTTATTCATATAAATTGATGAAATTATTAAAACAGTTGTAAATTTACTCAAATAAATTGGTGAACTTTTTAAAGAAAATGAAAATTTATTCAAATACATTGGTGAACTTTTAAAAAAATGAAAATATATTCAAATATATTGGTGAATTTATCCTAATAAATTGATGGATTTATTCAAATAAATTGAATTTATTCAAATAAATTGAATTTATTCAAATAAAATTGTGAATTTCTTCTAATAAGTTGATAAATTTATTTAAATGAATTGTATGGTTACCATAGGACCAAAACACGTGAAATGAAAAAAAAAAAAAAAGATTATAATTTAAAAAACATATGTCAAGGGTTAGATTTTAACAAGAGGACAATTATGATTATAATTCCATTTGACACTGAATCTGTAGTTAAGAAAAATCTTGCACACATACAGCTAGAATGCGTTTAAAGAAAAACTGAGAAATAATCTTAAGGAAATTATTTGTAAAACCGAATTTCAGGCAACGAAGAGATTTTACCATGTTCTCTTAACAAGAAACGAAGGAATACAGCTTCTGATATTATTATTATTATTATTATTATTATTATTATTATTATTATTATTATTATTATTATTATTATTATCCTCTGTCTGCATCTTTTCCTACTTCTATGTGGGGTCGATGTTCCTGGTCAGCTTTCTCCATCTACCTCTGTCCCACACTTCATCTCCTGTTAATCCCTTTGATCGAAGGTCATCCTTGATACAGTCCATTCACCTTCGCTTTGTTCTCCCTCTACTTCTTGTTCCCTTTACCTCCATTTCCATCACCCTCCTCCCAATATACTGTTCATCTCTTCTCATGACATGACCACACCACCTCAGTCTACTTTCTTGGATCTTATCTCATAGTTTTCCAACGCCTGTGGTACCCCTAATTACTTCATTCCGTATATTATCTCTTCTTGTCACCCCACACATCCATCTCAACAGTCTTATTACTATTTATTATTATTATTATTATTATTATTATTATTATTATTATTATTATTATTATTTTTATTATATAATTATTATTATTGTTATTATTTTATTTTATTATAATTATTACTATTTTTATTTATTATTATTATTATTATTATTGTTATTATTATTACTATTTTTAGTATTTATTATTATTACTATTTTTAGTATTTATTATTATTATTATTAGTAGTAGTAGTAGTAGTAGTAGTAGTATGTTAATAAACTTCTAACCCACAAGTGTCTTAATCAGAGCTGTAGCAGTAGTACCATTAGTAGTAGTAATAGTAGTAGTAGTAGTAGTAGTAGTAGTAGTAATCTTGATAAACCTCTAGAACACAAGTATCTTAATCACAGTAGTAGTTGCAGTAGTAGTAGTAGTAGTAGTAGTAGTAGTAGTAGTAGTAGTAGTAGTAGGGATGTTGATAATATTTGTAAATAAATCTCAAGACCTCTGATAAACATCAGATTAAGACATTAAAAGACCCTGGTTTAATTGAGATATTATCAAGAAGCTCACATCAACAGTATAACTGACACCTATAGTCAATTCTTTTAAGGGAGGCAGATTTGCACCGACTCGCAGGGGTACCCTTTAAGCTCGGAAAAGTTTCCTGATCGCTGATTGGTTGGACAAGATGACTCTAACCAATCAGCGATCAGGAAACTTTTCCGAGCTAAAAGGGCACCGCTGCGAGTCAGTGCAAATGCGCCTCATTATAAAAAATTGAGTGTAGTTGTTTCATTCTTGGCTGAGAGATTAGGTGTCATAAGGTGCCTTCTCATCTACAAGATTCCTCGAGTTGGGTGAGATTACGTGAGATACGTGAAATGGTTTATATCAATCTTGTGGCTTTAAGATGAATGAGATAAAAAGCATTTTATGTTTTCGAATTTTTGAAGATGGTATTAATGAAACATCTGGTAATCTGATTGTGGTTTGGTAACAAATACTTTGAGATTTACGAGGTAGGCTGGGATTGTATATAAGAAACCGTATTTATTACAGATGTTTTATATATATATATATATATATATATATATATATATATATGTATATATATATGTATATTTATGTATATATATATATATATATATATATATATATATATATATATATATATGTATATTTATGTATATATATATGTATATTTATGTATATATATATATATATATATATATATATATATATATATGTATATTTATGTATATATATATATATGTATATTTATGTATATATATATATATATATATATATATATATTATATATATATCTGTAATAAATACGGCTTCTTATATACAATCTCAGTTTACACACACATTTTATATATATATATATATATATATATATATATATATATATATTGTGGTTGTTTATATATATATATATATATATATATATATATATATATATATATATATATATATATAAATATACACATATATATTATGGTTGTTTATATATGTATATATATATATATATATATATATATTATGGTTGTTTATATATATATATATATATATATATATATATATATATATATATATATATACATATATATATATATATATATATACATATACATATATGTGTGTGTATAATATATATATGAGTATACATTATATATGTATACATATAATATATATATATATATATATATATATATATACATATATATATATATATATATATATATATATATATATATATACATATACACGTACATACATATATATCTCACAAGCGGGAATGTAAGAATTGGACACATAATCATTTCACTTGTACACACAACCATTAACCCTAATACTGTTCACTATTGAGTTCCGATATTATCCGAACTTCACTGGCAGGAGGCAAAGCGTGTGATGGAGGAGAACATGAACGGTCTAATGATAACGATATCAGTGAACACGACTGTGGTCGATCAGTTATGGTTTAAGGAAGGATCAGCAGAAAAGGAAGAATTGATTTGCATGTAATAGGAAGAAACACTATGATACTATGATAGGTGTTCACTGTAGAGAGGTGTACGCGAAACCATTATTATTATTATTATTATTATTATTATTATTATTATTAGTTGTAGTAGTAGTAGTAGTAGTAATAGTAGTATTTTTATTATTATTATTATCATTATTATTATTATTATCATTATTATTATTAGTGGTAGTATTTTTATTCTTTTTATTATTAGTATTTTTATTATCATTATTGTTTATTATTATTATTATTATTATTATTATTATTATTTTTATTATTTTTATTATTAATATTATCATTATTATTATTAGTAGTATTTTTATTTTTTTATTATTATTATTATTATTATTATTATTATTATTTTATTATTATTATTTTTATTATTATTATTT
>NC_090732.1:171072272-171074772 GCF_036898095.1 Palaemon carinicauda | reverse complement strand
CAGTACTACATTGGATCCTTCTCTCTGGTTATGGTTCATTTTCCCTTTGCCTAGCCACACACTGCGAATAGTCTGGCCTATTCTTTACTTATTCTCCGCTGTCCTCATACACCTGACAACACTGGGATTACCAAGCAATTCTTCTTCAACCAAGGTGTTTACTGCATTGTAATTGTTCAGTGGCCACTTTCCTCTTGTTTAGGGTAGAAGGGACTCTTTAAGTATGGTCAGCAGCTCTTCCAGGAGAAGGACACTCCAAAATCAAATCATTGTTCTCTAGTCTTGGGTAGTGCCATAACCGCTGTACCATGGTCTTCCACTGTCTTTGGTTAGAGTTCTCTTGCTTGAGGGTACAATCAGGCACGCTGTTCTGTCTTGTTTCTCTTCCTCTTGTTTTGTTAAAGATTTTATAGTTTATATAGGAGATATCTATTTTAATGTTACTCTTCTTAAGAATTTTATTTTTCCTTGTTTCCTTTCCTCACTGAGCTATTTTCCCTGTTGGAGCCCCTGGGCTTATAGCATCCGGCTTTTCCAAATAGGATTGTAGCTTAGTACGTAATAATAATAATAACTAAACCTTCAGCAGGATTATTAATATTATTATTTTTATAACTTGCTAAGGTACAACCCTTGTTGGAAAAGCAGGATGCTATAAGCCCAGGGGCCCCAACGGTAAAAACAGCCCAGTGAGTAGAGGAAACAAGGAAAAATAAGAAATTTTGTAGCATAGTAACATTAAAATTTCCTTCTCTTAGAAGAGCTGCTTACCATAGCTAAAGAGTCTCTTCTACCCTTACCAAGAGGAAAGTGGCCACTGAACAAATACATTGCAGTAGTTAACCCATTTGGTGAAGAACAAATATGTATCGTAAATGTGTATGTGTGTGCGTGTATTTAGGTGATTGTGAGTGTTTGCTTTTTTTGGAAACTGGAAAGAAACGGAAATTTATTTTAGAATATTTCAATGAAGATTGTGGAGTTTTCAAGAAATATTTTTTTTAAAGATTAGAAGAGAGAGAACAATTATTGTGTTTTCAAAAGTGAGGAGATAAGAAATATTATATGAACATCTATTATATAACCTAAGAAGTTATATGTAAAAATGCCACGAGAGAGAGAGAGAGAGAGAGAGAGAGAGAGAGAGAGAGAGAGAGAGAGAGAGAGAGAGAGAGAGTTAGAGAGAGAGAGAGAAAAAAAAGATGTTCTTCCCCGAAGCTCCTTAGCACCAGGAGTATATATACATATACAGTTATATATATATATATATATATATATATATGTATATATTTATACATATATATATATATATATATTTATATATATATATATCCACATGAAAACATGAAAATCTAAAAATTAAAAATAAAAGGATAACGAAAAGCAACAAATCAATTATATAAGGATCAGGACAATCTGGGATTGTTACAATAATTAAAAGCTATATTAACATTTCTATTAGATTCCAAGAATAAAAAAATTAATTTCTTGTGTATGTATAAACACATCAGTATGTCATACATATACATGTATCATTGTATCACACATTGTCATATCAATCCTTCACAAAGCCGTGCATTTGACATATTGAACCAGTTCTTTCAATAAATGCTCTACTCTAACTGGCAAAACGACATCGCATTAAAAAAAAAAAAAAAAAAAAAAAACACGCACTGGTGGGCAGGTGCATAAGCGTGCAGTCAAGGACGTCTCTTGGGAGTCAGGGTTTAGGATCTCTGTGTAGGATCTCGGCCGAGCACTGGCTTGATGCCGCAGGATCATATCCTAATTTGCCCTTCATTATTTCGTCGACGATCATATGAACGAGTTTCATCGCCTGTGTCTGGGTTGTGGTTTTTTGGGGTGGGCTTCTTTTTGTTTTATTTTTTTTTATTCTTGTTTTAAATGGTGGTGCTTTAGTCTCTCTCTCTCTCTCTCTCTCTCTTCTCTCTCTCTCTCTCTCTCTCTCTCTCTCACACACACACACACACACACACACACGCATATATATGTATATATATATATATATATATATATATATATATATATATAATGTATGTATATATATATATATATATATATATATATATATATATATATATCCATCCATGGATATATATGTACACTATATATACTGTTTATACGTATATGCAGCGCATATATATGTATATATAGGCTATATATATTTTATTCATTTATATACATGTATATACTGTATCTATGTATATACAGTATATATATATATATATATATATATATATATATATATATATGAACTGTATATATATATATATATATATATATATATATATATATATATATATATGTATATATATATATAGATATATATATATATATATATATATATATATTTATACAGTATATAAATATATATATGTATGTATGTATATACATGTATATCATTCATTTATATACATGTATATACATGTATATACTGTATATCTATATATATTTATATATATATATATATATATATTAT
>NC_090732.1:171062272-171067272 GCF_036898095.1 Palaemon carinicauda | reverse complement strand
CATGCAAATATCCAAGACCTTACAGTTGCGTCCAGACAGTATGATATTCTTTTGTGCTCAGAAACTTTGGTTTCTAATATGAGGCACTCATCTGAGCTCCTTATAACTGGTTTTAAGAAGCCAATAATGTTGAAACGTGATGCCATCCCTAGGGCCAGGGGAATGGCGGTGTATATTAGGACCGAGTACCCTGCTTCTCATAAGTCCTGCTATCAATGTGGATGTCATGAGATTCAGGTAATAAAAGTTTGTGGCAGGCATAACAACTTTTATTTATGTTCGATCTACCGGAATCCAGACATGGATGATTCTATCTTCGATTGTCTTCTTACCATTATGGCTAAGATACAAGAAGATGATAGAAAGGCTTCTTTTGTCTTTGTTGGTGATTTTAATGCTCACCATAGGGAGTGGTTAAGTTCTACCTCTCCTACCGATCGCCATGGCTTAAGAGCTTTAGACTTTGCCTCTGAATCAGGCTGTGAGCAAATCATAAATGAAGCTACTCACAGGTCTGGTAATTGCTTGGACCTTGTATACACTGACTCCCCTGGCGTTATAACTGGTAAGGTTGGTTCTCCAGTCGGGACATCTGATCATGCCTTGATTTCATTATTAGTGAAGACTGAGCAGCCTGTCCCTGATATATCATATTCTTGTAAAATTTATATGAAATCCCAAGCAGACTGGAATGGGATTTTACATGATCTTTTGTGCTTGAATTGGTCACAATTATATAATAGTGTAGATCCTGTTGTCCCTTTGAATGAGAATCTAGTCAACATAATTGATAGGCGTATCCCTTCTCGTGTGCTAAGGTACCGAGTGAAGGACAAACCGTGGTTCAATGATGATTGTAGACGTGCTTTTTTGGAGAAGCAGGAGGCCTATCAACTTTGGAAGGGTAACAGATCAGATTTGACCTGGAACAACTATACTCAGCTTCGAGCTTTTGCTCAGAGAGTTTATGCCTCAACTGAAAAGGAGTACAATTTAACCATAAAAGAAACACTTTCTGGTACAACTCAGGAACATAAATGGTGGTCTACCCTTAAATCTGCACTCTTTGGTGTAGATGCAACAGTTCTTCCTTTACTTAAACCAGATGGCTCAGTCACTCACTGTCCAAAGGAAAAGGCAACCCTTTTGGCTGATGTTTTTGACAGTAAACAGAGTAATGAAAAACTTGAACTTCCTCATTCCTGTTTTCCTGAGGCTAAACTAACTAGTTTAGCTTTTCGATCTCGTGAGATTAAAGCTCTGTTGATGGACCTTGATGCTTATGGAGGTGTAGACCCAAATGGTATTTTTCCTTTGTTTTTTATAAAGACAGCAGATTTCTTAGCTCCAAAGTTATCTGTTATTTTGCGCAAGTTAGCAAGAAGAGGAGCTTTTAGCACTAGTTGGAGAATTGGTAATGTTACTCCTCTATGTAAATGTGTTTGTGGTAGCTCAAGTCCCACTGATTACCGCCCAATTTCCATAACTCCCATATTATCTAAAGTTTTTGAACGTCTTCTGGCAAAACGTCTTAATAGGTTTGCTGAAGGTAATCATCTACTCCCTAGTTTGCAATTTGGTTTTCGTAAAGGCCTTGGAGCATGTGATGCCCTTCTTACAATCTCCAATGCTGTACAGAAATCCCTTGATTGTGGTCGAGAAGTTCGTATGATTGGCCTTGATTTTAGTGCTGCCTTTGACCGTGTTAATCATGAGGCCCTTGTTTTCAAACTGAAACAGTTGGGAGTGGGTGGGTCGTTTCTTAGCATTATTATTGATTTTTTAAGTAATAGATCTCAAAGAGTTGTTGTTGATGGGCACCATAGTGATTATAGGAATGTGATATCCGGTGTTCCACAGGGTAGTGTTCTTGGCCCATTACTTTTTATACTATATACACATGACATGTGGTTTGGCCTAGAAAACAAGCTTGTTGCATATGCAGATGATGCTACTCTCTTTGTATCAATTCCATCCCCTGAATGTAGATCTAGGGTTGGTGAATCCCTTAATAGAGATTTAGCTAGAATTAGTGCATGGTGCAAATTATGGGGTATGAAGTTGAATCCTAACAAAACTCAAAGTATGATTGTAAGTAGGTCAAGAACGGTGGTTCCTCAACATCCGGATCTCAGTATTGATAATGTTTCTTTAAATATGTATGACTCTTTCAAAATTTTAGGTGTGATTCTCGACAGTAAATTTACTTTTGAGAAACATATAAGGTCTGTGTCTTCTTCAATTTCACAAAAGATAGGCTTATTGAGAAAGTCTTTCAAGATTTTCGGTGATCAATCTATTCTGAAGAAGTGTTTTAATTCTTTCATTCTACCTTGTTTTGAGTATTGTTCTCCTGTCTGGTCTTCAGCTGCTGATTCTCATCTTAATTTGTTGGACAGAAACTTACGGTCTATTAAATTTCTTATTCCTGATCTAGATATTAATCTCTGGCACCGTCGTTCAATTAGTTCATTATGCATGTTGCATAAGATTTTTCACAACTCTGACCATCCTTTACATTCAGATCTCCCTGGACAATTCTATCCTGTTCGTAATACTAGGCAGGCAGTTAATTCTAATAGCCAGGCCTTCTCCATCACGAGGCTCAATACTACGCAGTACTCTAGAAGTTTTATTCCAGCTGTTACCAAGTTGTGGAATGATCTTCCTAATCGGGTGGTTGAATCAGTAGAACTTCAAAAGTTCAAAGTTGGAGCAAATGCTTTTTTGTTGACCAGGCGGACATAGTCTTTTTACAGTTTATTTATGACATATTTGTTTTTGATGTTGTTGATAGTTTATTATATGACATGTCTGTTTTGACGTTGTTTCTTATTTTAGAATGATTTATTGTTAATTTATTCTCTTCATTTATTTATTTCCTTATTTCCTTTCCTCACTGGGCTATTTTTCCCTGTTGGAGCCCCTGGGCTTATAGCATCCTGCTTTTCCAACTAGGGTTGTAGCTTGGATAGTAATAATAATAATAATAATAATAATAATAACAGATACTGTTACAGAGGAGAAAAGCAGACATGTTTATTCTGGTTCTTTTTAGTGCGAGGGAAGAGCGAAGATACAAGCATAATATATACATAAAATGAACTATGTACGATCGTGTGACACACGGTTGGTACAATGAATATGCAACTCGAGACTAAACACCTCCAACACCTATCACAACTTAATTGGGAGAATCATAGTTTCACCTAATGGCAATTCTAGTACATGCAAAGAACCGGTTATCAAACCTGTTTACTGGATTCAGAAGCTCATAGCAGACTTAGGGTTTCAAGTGCGTCCTTCTGTTCCAGCAAACCCAGGATATCCAGCTGGTCTTGTGCTTCCATAAGGCTTAGTGTATCCCGCAGAGACCTGGACTTCGAGTAGATTCAGAGTTTCCAGCAGGTCTTGGGCTTCCAAGAGGCTCAGGGTTTCAAGCAGGTCCTGGGGTTTCAGCAGACTCAGAGTTTCCAACAGATCCTGCGATTCCAGTAGGTTTTAGGCTTCCAGTAGACCCAGGGTTTCCAGCAGGTCCTGGGCTTCTAGTAGGCTCAGGGTTTTCAGCAGGTCTTGGTCTTCCAGGAGGCTCTGGGTATCCAGTAGGTCTTGGGCTTCCAGCAGTCTCTGGGTTTTCAGGCTCAGGGTATCTAGCAGTGTGTAAGGCTGTAACGGTGCACTTCCTGAAAGCGAGGTGTGCCAGAAATTCTTGTACCCATGTGTACCTATGGAAAAAAAAAATGTTAATAGTTTGATTTGTTCGCATTGTCAGAAGGCATTTTACTTCTATTTTGCACCGAGATGAAAAAAATTAAACTAATGAAGAATTTGCTAATTCTGAAAATCTAATCTGAAAGGGAAAGCCTTGGTGGGCTCATGAACCTTTTACAGTGCAGTCTCACTCTGTTGGGATCTTGCAGTACCACTAAACATAGCCTCTGGCCATTCTGTATATTGCTGTTAATCAGAGGTCTTAGACACACTCAAAGTGCTATGGTCTCCCTCTTACCTGGAGGGTAAATTTCACATCTAAAGTGCAGTTATGTAATCAGTCGCTTAAGATGAAATCTGTGATAACATCTCTGTACTCGTTTCAGTTTAAAGCAAGACTGTAATGGTTCTGTTGGAGAGAGGAAAAAAAGGGATAGAATTGGTGTTGATTGACCGTTGCTTAATTAAGATATTAACACATCTCGTTGGGGTTATTATCTCTGTATAGCTTGTGAAATTGCCTTCCTTGGTATGTTTTTATTTATATATATATATATATATATATATATATATATGTATATATATATATGTATATATATATATGTGAATAATATATGTATGTATATATATATATATATATATATATATATATAGAGAGAGAGAGAGAGAGAGAGAGAGAGAGAGAGAGAGAGAGAGAGAGAGATTATATAATTTTATTATAATTTTATTTGTTTTTTTAAGATAGTTATTGTAGAGTTGTCTCCATCTAATTGTACTTTGTTTTTTTTTTTTGCCCGATTTAACTTTAATTTTATAACTGGCTACTGTAGTTACACTTGAAAGAATACCGTGATTTCAATCGGAAATTCTCCGTAAAAATATACTGTTTTCAGCAGTATTTCAGTGAAATACAGGCGACCGTATTTTTACCATAATTTGTTATTATCTTTTACGGTTTGGTGACCGTAATATCACTCCTTTACGTCAATATATCCGTTTTTAAAATGGTAAATGCCTGAAAACATTTATTCCAAGATTTATACCCTTTTACGGCATTTTTGAAGTGTAGCCATAGAAGGAAAATATAAAGAAAACCTTTTGAAATTTTTTAATCAATTATAAGAGAAAAATATAAAGAAAACCTTTTGAAAATTTTTAATCAATTATAAGAGAAAAATGTAAAGAAAACCTTTTGAAATTTTTTAATCAATCATAAAAGAAAAATAAAAAGAACCCCTTTTGAAATGTTTTAATTAATTATAAGAGAATTCAGGATTCTAATGTCAGTT
>NC_090732.1:171054772-171057272 GCF_036898095.1 Palaemon carinicauda | reverse complement strand
CAGGGTATGACTACTCCTTTTAAGCTCTTATACTAGGGACGGGGAGAGACTGATTAGTGTCATTTTCTAAAGGGCAGAAACTTCATAATTCTTAAATCTTGCGAAAACCCTTGGTGCTAATCTCATATAATTACGTCGATGGCGGGTGTATGCGCTCTCTCTAAACTAAAAGTTTATGTAATTAGAATCCACTTAAGATAAAGATTGTCTACTACCTTCTTTAGTGGAATGTATCGTCAAATAATTACGAATTAATCTTAATAAAATGTATCCCTTCTCTTGTTCAATTGTCTTTTTTAAAACTCAAAATTCAACAATTCACAACTTCGTTATTAAAAATTATATTGATTTGAAACAATGATACCCCCAAGAAAGGAAGTATATTCCTTCTCTTCTTACATTACCCTTTTTAAAAGTCGACTCAACATTCCCCAAATTCGACATTAAAAATTATATTTATTTGAAACATTAATACCCCCAAGAAAGGAAGAATATTATTATTATTATTATTATTATTATTATTATTATTTGCTAAGCTAAAACCCTAGTCCGAAAAGCAGGATTCTATAAACGGAAGGGATCCAACAGGGAAAATAGCCCAGTGAGGAAAGGAAATAAGGAAAAACTAGATTAGAAGTTTAAGAACAATAATAACATTAAAATAAATATTTCATTTATAAACTATAAAACTTGAAAATGACAAGAGGAAGAGAAACACGATAGAATAGTGTGCCCGAGTGTACCCTCAAGCAAGAGATCTCTAACCCAAGACAGTGGAAGACCACGGTACAGAGGCTATGGCACTACCCAACAATAGAGGACAATGGTTTGATTTTGTAGTGTCCTCCTAGAAGAGCTGCTTACCATAACTAAAGAGTATTTTCTTGTTCAATTGCCCACTTTAAAGTAGGGATATAACAGCAAAAAAATATATAGATCTGAAATAATTTGTTTGACTATCGACTATCAAAAGTTCAAAGTTGGAGCAAATGCTTTTTTGTTGACCAGGCGGACATGAGTCTTTTTATAGTTTATTTATGACATATTTGTTTTTGATGTTGTTAATAGTTTATATATGACATGTCTGTTTTGACGTTGTTACTTATTTTTAGAATGATTTATTGTTAATTTGTTCTCTTCATTTATTTATTTCCTTATTTCCTTTCCTCACTGGGCTATTTTTCCCTGTTGGAGCCCCTGGGCTTATAGCACCTTGCTTTTCCAACTAGGGTTGTAGCTTGGATAGTAATAATAATAATAATCTAAATGGTCCACTATCGCATGAGAAGCTAAGCGTGTATCAATCGTTAACTGTTCTTATCACTCATAGCTTGTCAATTTGGCTTATAAAAGACATAGTTTAAACAGGTAGTTACGCCCAGTAAAATATGTGAACACTACCAATAGAGATTCCTGAGGTTGGTTTTTATCTTGTATGATTTCAATCAACTCGTGTACCAAGAGTAACTTTGGTTAAATATGAATTAACTATAGAGATTCCTTGGGTTTTTGTCGAGTATTTCAATCAACGCTCGTACCAAGAATATTAACAATGACTCCTGTTAAATTGGGATCAATTTTCAGCAAGTTTATAATAATTAACTTTTGTAAGTCAGAGCCTTATACTTTGAAGCCATATTTCATGTCATAGAACAGGATCTGAAAATTGCAAATCACGGTACGATCAACTTCATTAAATATGTAAGGAGTCATTTTTAATTCTCTCTCTCTCTCTCTCTCTCTCTCTCTCTCTCTCGCTCTCTCTCTCTCTCTCTCTCTCTCGTTTAATGTGTTGTTGGTCAGCATCCCCCCCTCTCTCTCTCTCTCTTTCTCTCTTGCTCTATCTCGGTTTATTCTGTTGGTGGGGTAACATTCTCTCTCTCTCTCTCTCTCCTCTCTCTCTCTCTCTCTCTCTCTCTCTCTCTCTCTCTCTCTCTCTCTCTCTCTCTCGGTTTATTCTGTTGGTGGGTAACATTCTCTCTCTCTCTCTCTCTCTCTCTCTCTCTCTCTCTCTCTCTCTCTCTCTCTCTCTCTCTGTGTGAGTTAATACTTAGTAGTTGTTCGAGCCGGTTGGGATTAATATTATTATTATTACCTCCGCCAACGAAGTTGGAAGGAGGTTCGTTTTTACCCCCTGTGTGTGTTTCTTTGTGAACAGTTTCCTAGCTACAATTTTAATCGTAGAGTAATGAAACTTGCAAGGATTAACTCTTATGTAAAAAGCTGGAAATTATTCAATTTTGGAAGGTCAAGGTCAAAGGTTGAGGTCACGGTCAAGCAAAGTGTCGAATTCACGTAATCAGCCATAAGTTTAGACATCGTTGTCACAGAGTCTTTAAACTTGAGGTTCATATTATTATTATTATTATTATTATTATTATTATTATTATTATTATTATTATTATCTGCTTCAGTGTATAGCTATCAAAACGTCTCCTTAGCTTCCCGTGAAGTGTACCGGAATTAATGTAACCAACTGTACCTGAACAGAGTGGGAATC
>NC_090732.1:171034276-171054272 GCF_036898095.1 Palaemon carinicauda | reverse complement strand
ACACCGAAAAATTTGGTGCATTATCTCTGACCCCGGCCCTTACTCGATTCGGACCCCAAAAATCGGGCCCTTTTTCAATAAAAACTCATATATCTTCTATAATTTTAGCCGGAGAGCGAAAATATGCAATGACCACATTTATACCCATAAAACGACTCTATGCTGTAGTCTAACACAAAATCTGACACCGAAAAATTTGGGGGCATTATCTCTGACCCCGGCCCTTACTCGATTCGGACCCCAAAAATAGGACCCTTTTTCAATAAAAACTCATATATCTTCTATAATTTTAGCCGGAGAGCGAAAATATGCGATGACCACATTTATACCCATAAAACGACTCTATGCTGTAGTCTAACACAAAATCTGACACCGAAAAATTTGGGGCATTATCTCTGACCCCGGCCCTTACTCGATTCGGACCCCAAAAATAGGACCCTTTTTCAATAAAAACTCATATATCTTCTATAATTTTAGCCGGAGAGTGAAAATATGCAATGACCACATTTATACCCATAAAACGACTCTATGCTGTAGTCTAACACAAAATCTGACACCGAAAAATTTGGGGCATTATCTCTGACCCCGGCCCTTACTCGATTCGGACCCCAAAAATAGGGCCCTTTTTCAATAAAAACTCATATATCTTCCATAATTTTAGCCGGAGAGCGAAAATATGCGATGACCACATTTATACCCATAAAACGACTCTATGCTGTAGTCTAACACAAAATCTGACACCGAAAAATTTGGGGCATTATCTCTGACCCCCGGCCCTTACTCGATTCGGACCCCAAAAAATAGGGCCCTTTTTCAATAAAAACTCATATGTCTTCTATAATTTTTAGCCGGAGAGCAAAAATATGCGATGACCACATTTATACCCATAAAACGACTCTATACTGTAGTCTAACACAAAATCTGACACCGAAAAATTTGGGGCATTATCTGTGACCCCGGCCCTTACTCGATTCGGACCCCAAAAATAGGGCCCTTTTTCAATAAAAACTCATATATCTTCTATAATTTTAGCCGGAGAGCGAAAATATGCGATGACCACATTTATACCCCATAAAACGACTCTATGCTGTAGTCTAACACAAAATCTGACACCGAAAAATTTGGGGCATTATCTCTGACCCCGGCCCCTTATTCGATTCGGACCCCAAAAAATTGGACCCTTTTTCAATAAAAACTCATATATCTTCTATAATTTTAGCCGGAGAGCGAAAATATGCGATGACCACATTTATACCCATAAAACGACTCTATGCCGTAGTCTAACACAAAATCTGACACCGAAAAATTTGGGGCATTATCTCTGACCCCGGCCCTTACTCGATTCGAACCCCAAAAATAGGGCCCTTTTTCAATAAAAACTCATATATCTTCTATAATTTTTAGCCGGAGAGCGAAAATATGCGATGACCACATACCCATAAAACGACTCTATGCTGTAGTCCAACACAAAATCTGACACCGAAAAATTTGGGGCATTATCTCTGACCCCGGCCCTTACTCGATTCGGACCCCAAAAATAGGACCCTTTTTCAATAAAAACTCATATATCTTCTATAATTTTAGCCGGAGAGCGAAAATATGCGATGACCACATTTATACCCCATAAAACGACTCTATGCTGTAGTCTAACACAAAATCTGACACCGAAAAATTTGGGGCATTATGTCTGACCCCGGCCCCTTACCCGATTCGGAGCCCAAAAATAGGGCCCTTTTTCAATAAAAACTCATATATATTCTATAATTTTAGCCGGGAGAGCGAAAATATGCGATGACCACATTTATACCCATAAAACGACTCTATGCTGTAGTCTAACACAAACACAAAATCTGACACCGAAAAATTTGGGGCATTATCTCTGACCCCGGCCCTTACTCGATTCGGACCCCAAAAATAGGACCCTTTTTCAATAAAAACTCATATATCTTCTATAATTTTAGCCGGAGAGCGAAAATATGCGATGACCACATTTATACCCATAAAACGACTCTATGCTGTAGTCTAACACAAAATCTGACACCGAAAAATTTGGGGCATTATCTCTGACCCCGGCCCTTACTCGATTCGGACCCCAAAAATAGGACCCTTTTTCAATAAAAACTCATATATCTTCTATAATTTTAGCCGGAGAGCGAAAATATGCTATGACCACATTTATACCCATAAAACGACTCTATGCTGTAGTCTAACACAAAATCTGACACCGAAAAATTTGGGGCATTATCTCTGACCCCGGCCCTTACTCGATTCGGACCCCAAAAATAGGACCCTTTTTCAATAAAAACTCATATATCTTCTATAATTTTAGCCGGGAGAGCGAAAATATGCGATGACCACATTTATACCCATAAAACGACTCTATGCTGTAGTCTAACACAAAATCTGACACCGGAAAATTTGGGGCATTATCTCTGACCCCGGCCCTTATTCGATTCGGACCCCAAAATATTGGACCCTTTTTCAATAAAAACTCATATATCTTCTATAATTTTAGCCGGAGAGCGAAAATATGCGATGACCACATTTATACCCATAAAACGACTCTATGCTGTAGTCTAACACAAAATCTGACATCGAAAAAATTTGGGGCATTATCTCTGACCCCGGCCCTTACTCGATTCGGACCCCAAAAATAGGACCCCTTTTCAATAAAAACTCATATATCTTCTATAATTTTAGCCGGAGAGCGAAAATATGCGATGACCACATTTATACCCATAAAACGACCATATGCTGTAGTCTAACACAAAATCTGACATCGAAAAATTTGGGGCATTATCTCTGACCCCGGCCCTTACTCGATTCGGACCCCAAAAATAGGACCCTTTTTCAATAAAAACTCATATATCTTCAAGAATTTTAGCCGGAGAGCGAAAATATGCGATGACCACATTTATACCCATAAAACGACTCTATGCTGTAGTCTAACACAAAATCTGACACCGAAAAATTTGGGGCATTATCTCTGACCCCGGCCCTTACTCGATTCGGACCCCAAAAGTAGGACCCTTTTTCAATAAAAACTCATATATCTTCTATAATTTTTAGCCGGGAGAGCGAAAAATATGCGATGACCACATTTATACCCATAAAACGACTCTATGCTGTAGTCTAACACAAAATCTGACACCGAAAAATTTGGGGCATTATCTCTGACCCCGGCCCTTACTCGATTCGGACCCCAAAAAATAGGACCCTTTTTCAATAAAAACTCATATATCTTCTATAATTTTAGCCGGAGAGCGAAAATATGCGATGACCACATTTATACCCATAAAACGACTCTATGCTGTAGTCTAACACAAAATCTGACACCGAAAAATTTGGGGCATTATCTCTGACCCCGGCCCTTACTTGATTCGGACCCCAAAAAATAGAGCCTTTTTTCAATAAAAACTCATATATCTTCTATAATTTTTGCCAGAGAGCGAAAATATGCGATGACCACATTTATACCCATAAAAACGACTCTATGCTGTAGTCTAACACAAAATCTGACACCGAAAATTTTGGGACATTATCTCTGACCCCGGCCCTTACTCGAATCGGACCCCCAAAATAGGGCCCTTTTTCAATAAAAACTCATATATCTTCTATAATTTTAGCCGGGAGGGCGAAAATATGCGATGACCACATTTATACCCATAAAACGACTCTATGCTGTAGTCTAACACAAAATCTGACACCAAAAATTTTGGGACATTATCTCTGACCCCGGCCCTTACTCGATTCGGACCCCAAAAATCGGGCCCTTTTTCAATAAAAACTCATATATCTTCTATAATTTTAGCCGGAGAGCGAAAATATGCGATGACCACATTTATACCCATAAAACGACTCTATGCTGTAGTCTAACACAAATCTGACACCGAAAATTTTGGGACATTATCTCTGACTCCGGCATTTACTCGATTCGGACCCCAAAAATCGGGCCCTTTTTCAATAAAAACTCATATATCTTCTATAATTTTAGCCGGAGGGCGAAAATATGCGATGACCACATTTATACCCATAAAACGACTCTATGCTGTAGTCTAACACAAATCTGACACCGAAAATTTTGGGACATTATCTCTGACTCCGGCCTTTACTCGATTCGGACCCCAAAAATCGGGCCCTTTTTCAATAAAAACTCATATATCTTCTATAATTTTAGCCGGAGGGTGGAAAATATGCGATGACCACATTTATACCCATAAAACGACTCTATGCTGTAGTCTAACACAAAATCTGACACCGAAAATTTTGGGACATTTTCTCTGACCCCGGCCCTTACTCGATTCGGACCCCCAAAAATCGGGCCCTTTTTCAATAAAAACTCATATATCTTCTATAATTTTAGCCGGAGGGCGAAAATATGCGATGACCACATTTATACCCATAAAACGACTATATGCTGTAGTCTAACACAAAATCTGACACCGAAAATTTTGGGACATTATCTCTGACCCCGGCCCTTACTCGAATCGGACCCCCAAAATAGGGCCCTTTTTCAATAAAAACTCATATATCTTCTATAATTTTAGCCGGAGGGCGAAAATATGCGATGACCACATTTATACCCATAAAAACGACTCTATGCTGTAGTCTAACACAAAATCTGACACCGAAAATTTTGGGACATTATCTCTGACCCCGGCCCTTACTCGATTCGGACCCCCAAAAATCGGGCCCTTTTTCAATAAAAACTCAAGTATCTTCTATAATTTTAGCCGGAGGGTGAAAATATGCTATGACCACATTTATACCCATAAAACGACTCTATGCTGTAGTCTGACACAAAATCTGACACCGAAAATTTTGGGACATTATCTCTGACCCCGGCTCTTACTCGATTCGGACCCCAAAAATTGGGCCCTTTTTCAATAAAAACTCATATATCTTCTATAATTTTAGCCGGGAGGGCGAAAATATGCGATGACCACATTTATACCCATAAAACGACTATGCTGTAGTCTAACACAAAATCTGACACCGAAAATTTTGGGACATTATCTCTGACCCTTACTCGATTCGGACCCCAAAAATCGTGCCCTTTTTCAATAAAAACTCATATATCTTCTATAATTTTAGCCGGAGGGCGAAAATATGCGATGACCACATTTATACAAATAAAATGACTATGCTGTAGTCTAACACAAAATCTGACACCGAAAATTTTGGGACATTATCTCTGACCCCGGCCCTTACTCGATTCGGACCCCAAAAATCGGGCCCTTTTTCAATAAAAACTCATATATCTTCTATAATTTTAGCCGGAGGGCGAAAATATGCGATGACCACATTTATACCCATAAAACGACTCTATGCTGTAGTCTAACACAAAATCTGACACCGAAAATTTTGGGACATTATCTCTGACCCCCTTACTCGATTCGGACCCCAAAATAGGGCCCTTTTTCAATAAAAACTCATATATCTTCTATAATTTTAGCCGGAGGGCGAAAATATGCGATGACCACATTTATACCCATAAAACAACTCTATGCTCTAGTCTAACACAAAATCTGACACCGAAAATTTTGGGACATTATCTCTGACCCCGGCCCTTACTCGATTCGGACCCCCAAAATAGGGCCCTTTTTCAATAAAAACTCATATATCTTCTATAATTTTAGCCGGAAGGCGAAAATATGCGATGACCACATTTATACCCATAAAACGACTCTATGCTGTAGTCTAACACAAAATCTGACACCGAAAATTTTGGGACATTATCTCTGACCCCGGCCCTTACTCGATTCGGACCCCAAAAATCGGGCCCTTTTTCAATAAAAACTCAAATATCTTCTATAATTTTAGCCTGAGGGCGAAAATATGCGATGACAACATTTATACCCATAAAACGACTCTATGCTGTAGTCTAACACAAAATCTGACACCGAAAATTTTGGGACATTATCTCTGACCCCGGCCCTTACTCGATTCGGACCCCAAAAATAGGGCCCTTTTTCAATAAAAACTCATATATCTTCTATAATTTTAGCCGGAGGGCGAAAATATGTGATGACCACATTTATACCCATAAAACGACTCTATGCTGTAGTCTAACACAAAATCTGACACCGAAAATTTTGGGACATTATCTCTGACCCCGGCCCTTACTCGATTCGGACCTCAAAAATCGGGCCCTTTTTCAATAAAAACTCATATATCTTCTATAATTTTAGCCGGAGGGCGAAAATATGCGATGACCATAATTATACCCATAAAACGACTCTATGCTGTAGTCTAACACAAAATCTGACACCGAAAATTTTGGGACATTATCTCTGACCCCGGCCCTTACTCGATTCGGACCCCAAAAATAGGGCCCTTTTACAATAAAAACTCATATATCTTCTATAATTTTAGCCGGAGAGCGAAAATATGCGATGACCACATTTATACCCATAAAACGACTTTATGCTGTAGTCTAACACAAAATCTGACACCGAAAATTTTGGGACATTATCTCTGACCCCGGCCCTTACTCGATTCGGACCCCAAAAATAGGGGCCTTTTTCAATAAAAACTCATATATCTTCTATAATTTTAGCCGGAGGGCGAAAATATGCGATGACCACATTTATACCCACAAAACGACTCTATGCTGTAGTCTAACACAAAATCTGACACCGAAAATTTTGGGACATTATCTCTGACCCCGGCCCTTACTCGATTCTGACCCCAAAAATCGGGCCCTTTTTCAATAAAAACTCAAATATCTTCTATAATTTTAGCCGGAGGGCGAAAATATGCTATGACCACATTTATACCCATAAAACGACTCTATGCTGTAGTCTGACACAAAATCTGACACCGAAAATTTTGGGACATTATCTCTGACCCCGGCTCTTACTCGATTCGGACTCCAAAAATTGGGCCCTTTTTCAATAAAAACTCATATATCTTCTATAATTTTAGCCGGAGGGCGAAAATATGCGATTGTGGCGGGATGTTGCACAAACAACCCCCACACCCTTGAATCACACTAAACAGACAATTGTCTCCTCAACACAAACTTTCCCCTTACGTTATCTAAAACCAGACTCTTAGACAAAAGGACGAAATAAACAAAAACATGACCTTAAAACTATAATTCTTAAAACTTAAAAATAAATCAATAACCATCCACATTCAAATTATCAAGACTTTAAACTAATCAAAAACTTAACACAAAATAATATAATATATAATAACCAAAAGCACCATTCATATAACCCGCCAAAACCCTAACAGACTTAAAATTAAACTTTACACCAACACCCAAATATGTATGTTTTTATATGTTGACACCAACAATGTCGTTCACAAACTGCCGAACTGTCTTTCACGGCACAACCACAGCTTTGTGGTTATCAAACTGTTTGGCAATTGGCCACCACTGCCTCCCTAATTGGGGTCCTGGATGTCATCATCATCATCATCATCAAGAACAGCAATCGAAAGTTCATCCAGTCCTGGTCATCAACATTTATCTAAATCCAAAGAGCAAATCCAAGAGCAGTCTAAATATGATCGTAATTCAGGCCAGGTCATCAACGGTTGGGCAACAATCAAAACTAAGTTTTCTCCAAAGGAGGAATCACGGCCTGCCAAAAATAAAGAAAGAAAAACACTTACGAACACTTCTAGCTAACTGAACTATCGCACTATAATCAAAGATAAATAATAAATTGTTCCTATCATTCACAATCACGACAAGCAAAGATAAACAAAACTGTACTTACTCAGAAAATCAAAAATCACTTCCTCGCTGGTAAAGAAAAATAATAATTCCAGCGTTCACACAACTGACTCAGGACGCAGTCAATCAAAAAAAGCATTCGCTCCGAAACATTCACCACTGTCGTAACCTAACTAAAAAAAATGTAAACAAACAATCTCATTTAAACCAACAGTCTTTCTCACCACAACCGATCGTTAACCTAACTACTTTCGCTCGCTAACACAATCTCTCTCTCTCTCTCTCTCTCTCTCTCTCTCTCTCTCTCTCTCTCTCTCTCTCTCTCTCTCACACACACACAGGATTTGGCAAAAACAAAAAATAAAAATAAAGCAAAAATAAATCCTCCACACAATGACCACATTTATACCCATAAAACGACTCTATGCTGTAGTCTAACACAAAATCTGACACCGAAAATTTTGGGACATTATCTCTGACCCCGGCCCTTATTCGATTCGGACCCCAAAAATAGAGCCCTTTTTCAATAAAAACTCATATATCTTCTATAATTTTAGCTGGAGGGCGAAAATATGCGATGACCACATTCATACCCATAAAACGACTCTATGCTGTAGTCTAACACAAAATCTGACACCGAAAATTTTGGGACATTATCTCTGACCCTTACTCGATTCGGACCCCAAAAATCGGGCCCTTTTTCAATAAAAACTCATATATCTTCTATAATTTTAGCCGGAGGGCGAAAATATGCGATGACCACATTTATACCCATAAAATGACTCTATGCTGTAGTCTAACACAAAATCTGACACCGAAAATTTTGGGACCTTATCTCTGACCCCGGCCCTTACTCGATTCGGACCCCAAAAATCGGGCCCTTTTTCAATAAAAACTCATATATCTTCTATAATTTTAGCCGGAGGGCGAAAATATGCGATGACCACATTTATACCCATAAAACGATTCTATGCTGTAGTCTAACACAAAATCTGACACCGAAAATTTTGGGACATTATCTCTGACCCCGGCCCTTACTCAATTCGGACCCCCAAAATAGGGCCCTTTTTCAATAAAAACTCATATATCTTCTATAATTTTAGCCGGAGGGCGAAAATATGCGATGACCACATTTATACCCATAAAACGACTCTATGCTGTAGTCTAACACAAAATCTGGCACCGAAAATTTTGGGACATTATCTCTGACCCCGGCCCTTACTCGATTCGGACCCCAAAAATCGGGCCCTTTTTCAATAAAAACTCATATATCTTCTATAATTTTAGCCGGAGGGCGAAAATATGCGATGAACACATTTATACCCATAAAACGACTATATGCTGTAGTCTAACACAAAATCTGACACTGAAAATTTTGGGACATTATCTCTGACCCCGGCCCTTACTCGATTCGTACCCCCAAAATAGGGCCCTTTTTCAATAAAAACTCATATATCTTCTATAATTTTAGCCGGAGGGCGAAAATATGCGATGACCACATTTATACCCATAAAACAACTCTATGCTGTAGTCTAACACAAAATCTGACACCGAAAATTTTGGGACATTATCTTTAACCCCGGCCCTTACTCGATTTGGACCCCAAAAATAGGGCCCTTTTTCAATAAAAACTCATATATCTTCTATAATTTTAGCCGGAGGGCGAAAATATGCGATGACCATATTTATACCCATAAAACGACTCTATGCTGTAGTCTAACACAAAATCTGACACCGAAAATTTTGGGACATTATCTTTAACCCCGGCCCTTACTCGATTTGGACCCCAAAAATAGAGCCCTTTTTCAATAAAAACTCATATATCTTCTATAATTTTAGCCGGAGGGCGAAAATATGCGATGACCACATTTATACCCATAAAACGACTCTATGCTGTAGTCTAACACAAAATCTGACATAGAAAATTTTGGGACATTATCTCTGACCCTTACTCGATTTGGACCCCAAAAATCGGGCCCTTTTTCAATAAAAACTCATATATCTTCTATAATTTTAGCCGGAGGGCGAAAATATGCGATGACCACATTTATACCCATAAAACGACTCTATGCTGTAGTCTAACACAAAATCTGACACCGAAAATTTTGGGACATTATCTCTGACCCCGGCCCTTACTCGATTCGGACCCCAAAAATCGGGCCCTTTTTCAATAAAAACTCATATATCTTCTATAATTTTAGCCGGAGGGCGAAAATATGCGATGACCACATTTATACCCATAAAACGACTCTATGCTGTAGTCTAACACAAAATCTGACACTGAAAATTTTGGGACATTATCTCTGACCCCGGCCCTTACTCGATTCGTACCCCCAAAATAGGGCCCTTTTTCAATAAAAACTCATATATCTTCTATAATTTTAGCCGGAGGGCGAAAATATGCGATGACCACATTTATACCCATAAAACAACTCTATGCTGTAGTCTAACACAAAATCTGACACCGAAAATTTTGGTACATTATCTTTAACCCCGGCCCTTACTCGATTTGGACCCCAAAAATAGGGCCCTTTTTCAATAAAAACTCATATATCTTCTATAATTTTAGCCGGAGGGCGAAAATATGCGATGACCATATTTATACCCATAAAACGACTCTATGCTGTAGTCTAACACAAAATCTGACACCGAAAATTTTGGAACATTATCTCTGACCCCGGCCCTTACTCGATTCGGACCCCCAAAATAGGGCCCTTTTTCAATAAAAACTCATATATCTTCTATAATTTTAGCCGGAGGGCGAAAATATGCGATGACCACATTTATACCCATAAAACGACTCTATGCCGTAGTCTTACACAAAATCTGACACCGAAAATTTTGGGACATTATATCTGACCCTGGCCCTTAGGCTACTCGATTCGGACCCCAAAAATCGGGCCCTTTTTCAATAAAAACTCATATATCTTCTATAATTTTAGCCGGAGGGCGAAAATATGTGATGACCACATTTATACCCATAAAACGACTCTATGCTGTAGTCTAACACAAAATCTGACACCGAAAATTTTGGGACATTATCTCTGACCCCGCCCTTACTCGATTCGTACCCCCAAAATAGGGCCCTTTTTCAATAAAAACTCATATATCTTCTATAATTTTAGCCGGAGGGCGAAAATATGCGATGACCACATTTATACCCATAAAACGACTCTATGCTGTAGTCTAACACAAAATCTGACACCAAAAATTTTGGGACCTTATCTCTGACCCCGGCCCTTACTCGATTCGGACCCCAAAAATCGGGCCCTATTTCAATAACAACTCATATATCTTCTATAATTTTAGCCGGAGGGCGAAAATATGTGATGACCACATTTATACCCATAAAACGACTCTATGCTGTAGTCTAACACAAAATCTGACACCGAAAATTTTGGGACATTATCTCTGACCCCGTCCCTTACTCGATTCGGACCCCAAAAATCGGGCCCTTTTTCAATAATAACTCATATATATTCTATAGTTTTAGCCGGAGGGCGAAAATATGCGATGACCACATTTATACCCATAAAACGACTCTATGCTGTAGTCTAACACAAAATCTGACACTGAAAATTTTGGGACATTATCTCTGACCCCGGCCCTTACTCGATTCGTACCCCCAAAATAGGGCCCTTTTTCAATAAAAACTCATATATCTTCTATAATTTTAGCCGGAGGGCGAAAATATGCGATGACCACATTTATACCCATAAAACAACTCTATGCTGTAGTCTAACACAAAATCTGACACCAAAAATTTTGGGATATTATCTCTGACCCCGGCCCATACTCGATTCGGACCCCAAAAATCGGGCCCTTTTTCAATAAAAACTCATATATCTTCTATAATTTTAGCCGGAGGGCGAAAATATGCGATGACCACATTTATACCCATAAAACGACTCTATGCTGTAGTCTAACACAAAATCTGACACCGAAAATTTTGGGACATTATCTCTGACCCCGGCCCTTACTCAATTCGGACCCCAAAAATCGGGTCCTTTTTCAATAAAAACTCATATATCTTCTATAAATTTAGCCGGAGATCGAAAATATGCGATGACGAAATTTATACCCATAAAACGACTCTATGCTGTAGTCTAACACAAAATCTGACACCGAAAATTTTGGGACATTATCTCTGACCCCGGCCCTTACTCGATTCGGACCCCCAAAATAGGGCCCTTTTTCAATAAAAACTCATATATCTTCTATAATTTTAGCCGGAGGGCGAAAATATGCAATGACCACATTTATACCCATAAAACGACTCTATGCTGTAGTCTAACACAAAATCTGACACCGAAAATTTTGGGACATTATCTCTGACCCTGGCCCTTACTCGATTCGGACCCCAAAAATCGGGCCCTTTTTCAATAAAAACTCATATATCTTCTATAATTTTAGCCGGAGGGCGAAAATATGCGATGACCACGTTTATACCCATAAAACGACTCTATGCTGTAGTCTAACACAAAATCTGACACCGAAAATTTTGGGACATTATCTCTGACCCCGGCCCTTACTCGATTCGGACCCCAAAAATCGGGCCCTTTTTCAATGAAAACTCATATATCTTCTATAATTTTAGGCGGAGGGCGAAAATATGCGATGACCACATTTATACCCATAAAACGACTCTATGCTGTAGTCTAACACAAAATCTGACACCGAAAATTTTGGGACATTATCTCTGACCCCAGCCCTTACTCGATTCGGACCCCCAAAATAGGGCCCTTTTTCAATAAAAACTCATATATTTTCTATAATTTTAGCCGGAGGGCGAAAATATGCGATGACCACATTTATACCCATAAAACGACTCTATGCTGTAGTCTAACACAAAATCTGACACCGAAAATTTTGGGACATTATCTCTGACCCCGGCCCTTACTCGATTCGGACCCCAAAAATCGGGCCCTTTTTCAATAAAAACTCATATATCTTCTATAATTTTAGCCGGAGGGCGAAAATATGCGATGACCACATTTATACCCATAAAACGACTCTATGCTGTAGTCTAACACAAAATCTGACACCGAAAATTTTGGGACATTATCTCTGACCCCGGCCCTTACTCGATTCGGACCCCAAAAATCGGGCCCTTTTTCAATAAAAACTCATATATCTTCTATAATTTTAGCTGGAGAGCGAAAATATGCGATGACGACTTTTATACCCATAAAACGACTCTATGCTGTAGTCTAACACAAAATCTGACACCGAAAATTTTGGGACATTATCTCTGACCCCGGCCCTTACTCGATTCGGACCCCAAAAATAGGGCCCTTTTTCAATAAAAAACTCATATATCTTCTATAATTTTAGCCGGAGAGCAAAAATATGCGATGACCACATTTATACCCATAAAATATGACTATGCTGTAGTCTAACACAAAATCTGACACCGAAAATTTTGGGACATTATCTCTGACCCCGGCCCTTACTCGATTCGGACCCCAAAATCGGGCCCTTTTTCAATAAAAACTCATATATCTTCTATAATTTTAGCCGGAGAGCGAAAATATGCGATGACCACATTCATACCCATAAAACGACTCTATGCTGTAGTCTAACACAAAATCTGACACCGAAAATTTTGGGACATTATCTCTGACCCCGGCCCTTACTCGATTCGGACCCCCAAAATAGGGCCCTTTTTCAATAAAAACTCATATATCTTCTATAATTTTAGCCGGAGAGCGAAAATATGCGATGACCACATTTATACCCATAAAACGACTATGCTGTAGTCTAACATGTAAATATTTTATAGGAGATAAGAAGAATATGTCAGACCTAGAAGCCAGGTCTCTTTTTAATGAACATGTTAAAGAACATAGAGGATCAACTTTTATCTATACTGATGGCTCCAAATCTGATGCTGGCGTTGTATTTGGGGTACATAGTAATGGTTTTAATTGTAGAGGTGCACTTCCTCTGACCGCTTCCATATTTACTGCTGAACTGTATGGCATATTAACCGCTATTGAGAAAGTAGCGTTGGAGAAGGAGGGTAATTTTACAATTTTTAGTAATGCAAGAAGCGTCATTCAAGCTATAGAAGTTTTTAATTCTAATAACCCTCTAGTTTTAAAGATCTTAGAATGGCTTTTTATTATTGGACGGAGAGGTATAACAGTTCAATTTTGTTGGGTTCCAGCACATGTAGGTGTGTCTGGGCATGAGAAGGCAGATTCACTGGCTAAGAAGGCTGCATCCGAGTTGCTGCCAAGAAGGTATCCCATTCCCTGTAATGATTTCTTACCTAACATCAAGAAATTGGTTTGCAATAAATGGCAACAGCAATGGGATATCCTAGATGGGAATAAAATGCGAGAGGTAACAAATGTCATATTTCCTTGGAGGTATAATATGATGCCCCAAAAATGGGAGACGTCTCTTTGTCGTCTCCGTATTGGTCACACTCGGTTGACACACGAGTTTCTGCTGAAGGGCCAACAGCAACTGTATTGTGACGACTGTTTAGTACCTCTAACAGTGAGGCATTTGTTGACCGAATGCCCCAATTATAACAACTTGCGGAATAGATATTTGTTTGAGGCTCGAGGTGAGGGTGGCAGGTTCATCCTTGCCAAGATCCTTGGAAATGATGTTTCCTACTATGCAAGTGACATTTTTAGATTTATTTCAGAAGCAGGTCTGAAAACTATTCAACTTTTATGACATTCAACTTTTAAGATTTTAATTAAATACTTTTATTTTTATTTTATTATTTTATTTTTTATTTTTGTATACATAAATTAAATGTTACCGGCATCAATGACCTTAGATGTCAGGATGCCTGAAAACTATAAATCAATCAATCAATCAACTGACGATCCAGATCATCTGTTACCGTACCCTGGGTAAGGTTTGAGGCTTTACCTCAAGAGAACGGCAACAGCCCACCCGGGTCCCTTCTCTTGTCGTCAGCACTGGGAGAGACAAGAGGAGGATCGCCAAAACATCATCTCTGCTGGATTCACAGAGTTATCAATTACGCTCTGAATCCAGATCCTCATCCAACACGTCGACCCACGATGTCAGGGGCATAGCTATGCCCCTGGCCCTTCTAAGCAGATTACTCTGTGACGCAGGTTCTATAAGCAAGGGTGTGAATGCTCCAGGTGACTTTCACAACCTTTCTCCTGCAGGACGTGACCCAAAGGAACTTGATACGATTTCTATCAGTCCTGTGGTGGCTGCACAACAGCTGGTTGTATACCTCAAGCTCCATATTGGACAAGTAGCAGAAGGTTGAGGGCGCTGTTACCTGGTTTTAGTCTGCGTGAATGAAAAGGTATGACTGGCTCTTATTCTTTTCATCATCCTCCCCTCTCTGGGGGAAAGCAGCATTCTGGGTTCTCTGCATAAGCTGACCTCAAACCACAGCAGGTAAACCATGCTCCCTTGTGTACCTAGTATTAAGCTAATACTGTTGCGTCCCCATACCCTGGCAAGGTGGTATTGGGAAAGTCTTGGTTACAAAAGTTTTTCCTACAAAAAGACTGAATAACTTTACCTAGACAGTCACACTTATAAATATCTCAACACACAGCTTGCATAGGCCGCGGATCTTGCGTAGCAAGGTTTTAGCGAGGCACAGGGACTCCTTATTTTGAGTACTAACATACTCAGATAAGGAGCCCCATGGTAAAGTCAAAAGCCAGATAGGCAGGAACGTCCACCCATCCTAATGGGTGAGTCACCCCTAAATAAATAGCGTAGGTTTGTATTCCAGGTACGGAACAAATGACAAATTCGTAGATATGTATTTTTCCTAACCATACAAACCTTAGCTATTCATACAAACTTGCCCGCCAGCCCTATCCCCCATGAAGTCCTACTTCCAAGCAAAGTGAGCTAAATCACCGGTGTGCGAGTGGAACGGTAGCAAGCTAATCCCCCCCCCCCTGCTAATTATCAGTATGGGTAGTTAACCATCGCTAAATTTTGATGGCTCGTCATTTCAGCTTCGTAGAAAGTAATACCTTTAAATGAATACCTAAAGTTTGTATCGTTAGGAAAAATACAAATTATCTACGAATTTGTCATATTTGTCATTGAAAAGAATTGATGGATGATATTTGTCTTAAAGTTTTAAAGGATAAGAATATTTTTATTAAAAAAAGTGGTAAGATTGAACAAAATCCAAAAATTGTTATTTATAATACTTCAGTTATCAATATCATTCAGATTGGGTCCGATAAGTGGTTATATTTCGACTAGTTTAGAAATGGTTAAATTTCAATTGATTTTTATTTTTTAAGGAATCAGATGCTATTAGTTGTCAAAGGCAAGATTCTGTCTCACATAGAGGCTGAACAAGGAACGAATAATGGTAGTGGTGAGGTTGATCCAACTGTATGTTAAAATATATAACTGTTCGAGAAAGCTGTTTTCTTTTTTCAATAATAAGAGTGTGCTGACTAACCGTAATTTTTTATCCATCCGTAAAAACTTGCATACATTAAATACAGTCCGTTTTAGTCCACTGCAGTACAAAGGCCTCAGACCTGTCTCTTTTAATGTCTGGGGAGGTTTTTTTTGCAATGGTAAAAATGTGCTGGGTAAAGGTAATTTTTTATTCAACCGTTAAAACTTACAACAAGAAATGCAGCCATTTCTAATACACTGCAGGACAAAGGCCTCAGACATGTCTTTCTTCATGTCCGCGGTGGTTTTTGTAATGTAAAAGCGTGCTTGCTAACGGTAGATTTTTTATCCTACCGTAATAACTTGTAAGCAACAAAAACAACAAACAAATACAACCGTTTCTAGTCCACTACAGGACAAAGGCCTCAGACGTATTTATTCATGTCTGGGTTTTGGCCAGTTTTCATCACCACGCTGGCCAGTGTAGATTGGTGATGGGTGAGAGACTTTTATCTGATTTGTCACAGCAAACCTACCTAGTATGGATGTTCCTGACTAGTCTAGTCTTGCTGATCATGGCAATAAATAAACCCTTTCATCACGTTAAGGTATCCCCACTCAGAAAGCAAGTCTTAAATGCAATAGATGCATTCTTGTATTCAGCTTAACATTCTTGTGTGACGTGCATGTAAAAATTTATTTCTTATGTCAGTCGTTTTATGTTGATCAAAGAAATTGCAATACCATACGTCTCAGAAACTCTGTACTCAGGTACTATAGCGCTAGAGAAGTATCTCTCTCTCTCTCTCTCTCTCTCTCTCTCTCTCTCTCTCTCTCTCTCTCTCTCTCTCTCTCTCTCTCAAAAAGGTATTTTGTGAGTTGTGAGAAAGTTTCTTATATCATTTCAGAATTTTTATACTGAATCTAGAGTCTTGTTTCACAGCTTGAAAATTTCGTAAGCAGAGTTTTTCGTGAAGAGAAATATGACTGTACATGTACAGTACTCAGGTACTATAGCGTAGAGAAATCTCTCTCTCTCTCTCTCTCTCTCTCTCTCTCTCTCTCTCTCTCTCTCTCTCTCTCTCTCTCTTTCAATCTAGAGTCAAAGCTATGTAGAAATTAGTTTATTCTATTTACAAGTAGAAGTCTTTAATGTTAATAGCATCACATGAACATGTTGAAAATCTAATTGCAAAAGATGTTGAATCATTTCAGAAGTACACATACACTACCAGAAATGTGTGAAATTTTCCATATTTTACTAAACCTATCTACATAAATTGTATGCTCTGAAAGAAACAATTTTGCTCTTCATACAGTACAGTTTCAAGCCATAGAACAGGGTTATTTTATTGTTATATTTACAGATAATGTGTTATGTATCTCAAACCATTTTGTTCTTCAAACAGAACAGTTCCTAGTGATAGAACAAGGTTAATTTATTTTTATATTTACAGATAATGTGTTATGTATCTGAAACCATTTTGTTCTTCAAACAGAACAGTTTCAAGTGATATAATGGGGTTATTTTATTGTTATATTTACAGATAATGAGTTATGTATTTTTAGCATTAACAGAATAACAATTGGTTTATAAAAGATGGATATTTTTCAGCACACTGGATCTCTATTTGAAACAATTTTGTTCTTCAAATAATATAGTTTCTAGTGATAGAACTGGGTTATTTTATTGTTATATTTACAGATAATCAGTTATGTATTTTTAACAGCAGTTGGTTCATAAAAAGAGGGTTACTCTAAAGATACTGGATCTCGCTAGGACCCAAATTATTTGACTAAAGTTTAGGTTCTCGCGACGGTAGAAGACTTTCCACCTTTTGGAATATGAATTCGTGAATTGTCACAAGGCAGAAGACGCGTTCAGCTCCTGATCTTTTGGACTCACGATGACTGCGGGTCGGCCATCTCCATCTAACATGGCTTTAGCCTCGTCGGCTTCTTGCCTTTCTCTTTCTTTCACGTCGCTTTCTGCAAAGAGAGGATTTTTCATTGTATAAATGTGTGTTATTGATAGCTATAATCACTACTCAACTCGTTTGGTCTCTTTAAAACATTCGAAGTTTGTTGTGATAAGAGTATCCAACAAGCTCCCTCTATAGAAACTTAGTCATGTACAGTGCAGTCCAAAACTCACCTGAGAGCATCACCTTCCTCAGGTATGTGAAGTAGATAATGATGTAAAGTATCCCCGAAGCGAAGGATATGGAACTGAACGCCAGGAAGGTGTTTGAGAGGCCTATAGTGGCGATCAGGTATCCTCCTAGAAGGGATCCTGCGCCTCGCCCTTAGGAAGAAGACATAAGGATTCCGTGTTATTATTTTAAGGGCTGCAGAATTGCAAGGGTTTGGCTACTGGCCAGACAATCTACAATAACATTTTAGTATCCTTGGTGCATATATAGATACAGTTACATAAATTTTACTGTTGAGTTTTTACTCTCTTTTTAAGAATTCCTCTTTTAGACAGTTGATTCATTGGACAGGAAAAGATATAGGTGGGATTAAAAAAAACTTGCGGAACGTTTAATGAAAATATAAAGTTGGAGGGTTTGTGTTCAGGCGTGAATTGAAATCATAATTTAGATACATATCCTCAAGAATTGAAATTATAGTTTTGAGGGTTAGCCTTAAAAATTTGAAGTGGAATTACAATTGAAAGTGATGTCCTTAAGAATGGTGATTATGATCATAATTTAGATGTATCATTAAGATTGGAAAGTAAGAAAATGCAATATAGATTAGACTATTATAGAGTCACTTTTATTCTTAGCCACTTATTTCAATTGAATTTTAAGTGCATCATTTATTGCACAAATTAGAATCAATGAGTGTGTTTCACCAAGCGTAAAACGTGTATGAAAAGAAAAAAATGTTATTAATTGCAACTGATGAATATGTGAGCAAGTATCAGTGGAAAATTAATGTAAAAATCCTCACCCACGGAGTAATAAGTGGCACCCGCTAGCCCAGTCATTGTTGCCAGCAAGCCCTTGGGTGCCAGGACTGGACAGTAATTGGAAGCAGCCACCCACATCAGTTCGTATGTCAGAACCTCTAGAAGTTCCAGTGGGAATGTCCACCAGGGGTTGCTGCAAAAGTGAAAACAAACGCTTGTCAGTAATTTTCACATTGTAAAATGACGGAAGTGTTTTCAGAAAGCAGGCTCGAATTCAAAGGTTGCGTTCAATATGAAACATTAGTAAAGCCCATTCCATATGATGAGCATAGGTACGACGGGCAGACACTGCTACCAACTTTGTGGTATGGGTGGCAATCACGAATGGAGATAAAGTAATAAACGAGGAAACTATGGGCAAACCATTCAAGTGCCTGTACCCATTGTTTAGCCCCTGGATGGACGTCTGACTTGGGACCACATCGCCTGGGACAGCTTTTACTGCACTCTGGCCTCTGCCCTGCGTCTGGCCCAAGTCATATGTACGCCTGCCTGTGCCTGCTGCCTCTCTTGGACTGTATGATTTGGTAACACTGTTTCAAAGCGAGAGAATTACGGGCAAATCAGAGTGCCTGCCCTGCGTTTGCCTTTCATGTTGAAGGGGCTTTACGCTATTAGGACATAATCACTGACAAATTCCGTATACTTACGTTAAGTGCGCGTAACCGAGATGCCTCAGGGCATAAGCCATGAATGAAATGGTGAAGATAGTGGCTCTTCCAACTTTGTTGATGATTTTGTCAGCCATAAACATAAGGGGAATCCCGACCAGGTGACCAACTGTCAGCGTTAAGCCTGTTCCAATGAATGTGATTTATTACGTAAAGATGAATTCTCTTTTATATAGGGTTATTGATCACAAGAAATAAACCTACATAGAATTCATGAGTATCTGGTCGAATACACACTTACCCAACAATACATTAGGAGCATCGAGGTCTTTT
>NC_090732.1:170844276-171029276 GCF_036898095.1 Palaemon carinicauda | reverse complement strand
TACGAAGTTTCTATCACATTGTCAAGATATTGCCATGTGAAAAACAAAATTTGCTAAAACTTTGACTAGAGTAATAAAAATCTATGCATTATCGTTAAATACTCATGTCGCCTGATCATAAATGATATATTGTTTTAAACAAATTAATACACTTGATATTCGATGATTGATTTGTATATGTCATTAAATAGTAGAAAATTTTTCTAATATCTTTTGCGAAAACATCCTAAATGTGTTCCCTACTACTCAAATGTCACACGAATTTGTTGAATTTCAAGTTAAATACATGATAGAAAATAAAAACAAATTGTATTTCTTAGTTATCAGAATTTTTTTTCTATTGAGCAGTTAGTTTCAAATGTTCTTACCAGAGATTTCTTTCAACTGTTCTTACCAGAAATTAGTTTCAACTGCTCTTACCAGATTAGTTTCAACTGTTCTTACCAGAGATTAGTTTCAAGTGTTCTTACCAGAAATTAGTTTCAACTGTTCTTACCAAAGCTTGGTTCCAACTATTCTTACCAGAGATTAGTTTTATCTGTTCTTACCAAATATTAGTTAAACTCTTTTGACCAGAAATTAGTTTTGACTGTTCTTACCAGAAATTAGTTTCGACTGTTCTTACCAGAAATTAATTTCAACTGTTCTTACCAGAAATTAGTTTCAACTGTTCTTACCAGAGATTGGGGGTCCAAGTATACTTCCAACAGGAAGAATCGCGTATATAATTGCAATTTCTTTCATCGTGATCCCCAGTTGTTGCATGTGCAATGTCAGGTACGGGAAGAAAGCTGCTGAACCTGAGGAAAGGTAGAGAGAAAAAGTTTGATTGATTGATTATTAGATATTATCTGGAGAGAGAGAGAGAGAGAGAGAGAGAGAGAGAGAGAGAGAGAGAGAGAGAGAGAGAGAGAGAGAGAGAGAGAGAGAGAGAGAGAGAGTAACGTAACCTAATGCCGTTTGCAACAGACTCCTGAAGTCTGGTGCAAGGTTTAATTTTTTGATGGGAAAGGGAACGTTAATATTGTAAAAGTATTAAATGAAATTCAGAAAATGGAGAGAGAGTAATTTATTATAATGCCGTTTGCAACAGACTCCTGAAGTGTGGTGCTAGTTTTAATGTGTTGACTGGAAAGCGAACGTTAACACTATAATACTAATAATTAATAGGGTTTAATTCATGAAAAAAAAATCTACTCTTTTTGATATTTTAACATGTACTAAGGCCTAATAATTTGTTGACTGGAAAGGCATCTTTAACAATGTAAAAATATTATTTGAAATTTCAATTAATGAAAAAGTTTTTCGTTAACTACTGATTTTTTTTATTTTGACGTGCACTTAAAAGCTTTATTGGGCAAATATATTTGAACTATTCTGTCAGTCAGAAAAAACTAGAAAGGATATTATTATTATTATTATTATTATTAATAATATTATTATTAATATTATTATTATTATTATTATTATTATTATTATTATTATTATTATTATTATTATTATTATTGTTATTATTATTATAATTATTATTATTATTATTATTATTATTATTATTATTATTATTATTATTATTGTTATTATCATTCTTATTATTACTTGCTAAGCTACAAGTTGGAAAAGCAAGATACTATAAGCACAAGTGCTCCAAACAGGGAAATAGCTCAGTGAGGAAAGGAAATAAAGAAATAAATAAACTACAAAAGAAGTAATTAACAATTAAAATGAAATACTTCAAGAAAAACGTCTTGTCTTCTTTCCTTTCTAAACTCGATTTGCTTTATCGTGTGATTATAATATTAAAATCTAGATAATATTTACTTTGATAACCGTTGATTTTGATATTTTATTTTGACATATTTCCCAGACTTCATTTTCCCTATAAATCTCTTTATATGATAAACATTAACACTTCTATCTTGTTTTTTTTTTTTTAAGTTTTAATAGTTGTTAATAGTTTGTGTATGAATGATTTATTTTAATGTTGTTACTGTCCTTAAAGTATTTTATTTTGATTGTAAATTACTTCTCTTGTAGTTTATTTATTTCCTTTCCTCACTGGGCTATTTTCCCTTGTTGGAACCCTTGGGCTTAAAGCATCTTTCTTTTCCAAACAGGGTTGTAACTTAGCAAGTACTCTATTCTAATTTATCTTCCTCTTGTTTTGTTAAAGTTTTTTTCAGTTTATATAGGAAATAATTTTAATGTTAGTGTTCTTAAAATATTTAATTTTTCCTTGTTTCCTTTCCTCTTGGCTATTTTCCCTGTTGGGGCCCTTGGCTTATAGCATCTTACTTTTCCAACTAGGGTTGTAGCTTAACAAGTAATAATAATAATAATCATATTTTAATTGTTATTCAATTGCTATTTCCCTGTTGGAGTATTTGGGCTTATAGCATCTTGTTTTTCCAACTAATAATAATAATAATAATAATAATAATAATAATAATAATAATAATAATTTAATTGTTATTTAATTGCTATTTCCCTGTTGGAGTCTTTGGGTTTATAGCATCTTGCTTTTCCAACTAGGGTTGTACCTTAGCAAGTAATAATAATAATGATAATAACAATAATTTAATTGTTATTTAATTGCTATTTCCCTATCCGAGTCTTTGGGCTTATAGCAACTTGCTTTTCCAACTAAGGTTGTAGCTTAGCAAATAATAATAATAATAATAATAATAATAATAATATTTTAATTGTTATTTAATTGCTATTTCCCTGTTGGAGTCTTTGGGTTTATAGCATCTTTCTTTTCCAACTAGGGTTATAGCTTAACAAGTAATGATGATGATGATGATGATAATAATAATTGTATGCTCTTTTCACTTACCTCCAGTATAGCAGAAGAGGATAAACTTAATACTTAGTAGATCCTTATCAGGTTTCATTTCATCTTTGAACCATTCCCACCAGCTGAATTTCTCCTCAGCATCCGGTTCATTCTTTTTCACCGCTTTGTGCTCTGAAATATATCAATCAAGAAAACGATAACAATTGCAGTGGACTAAAAACAGTTATGTTTGTTATTGTTGTTGTTGTTGTATTTTATGCATTTAAAACTTGAGATTTGTTGTTAATTGCAAAAATGTATCTATTATTTCCAGGTGGTCATCAAATCCAGAAAGTTCTGTTAATGGCAAAATTTTATCCATTATTTCCAGGTGGTCATCAAATCCAGAAAGAGCTGTTAATGGCAAAATTTTATCCATTATTTCTAGGTGGTCATCAAATCCAGAAACTGCTATTAATTGGAAAAATTTATCCATTATTTCCAGGTGGTCCTCTATTCCAGAAACGGACCAAGCGCTTTCGACGAAATTTGCAGTGTGGCTTCATCTGTTTCCTGTCGGTGAGTAGACCTGTTCTTTGACTAATGAATTCCCATATATTTTCATTTTATTTTTAAACCAATTTCAAGGTTTGGAAATCTCATTTTGCTTCTGTGTTTCCTGATTGTAACTTTTTATTTTTATGTGTTCTCCATTTCCTACACTTTATCTTTGCAATTAATTGAAGTAATAAGAAAGTAGGGGTTATTTAGAAATCTCTCTCTCTCTCTCTCTCTCTCTCTCTCTCTCTCTCTCTCTCTCTCTCTCTCTCTCTCTCTCTCTCTCTTTGCGATTTTTTTTTTCGTTAACATGACCAGCGGTCCCTACAGAAATATACGTGACTTTTTTATATATTTAAAGTTCCAGTGAACTTGAAAGTGTTTAAACTGGTGATAGAAAATTTAAATCTTAAAAAAAAATTGTTTTAAAACCAGGTTGAAATTGGTTGTAAAACCAGGTTGAAATTAGTGTTGAAATTAGTTGTAGAACCAGGATGATACAAATTATGGTACTAATTGTTTTCCTCTGATTTTTATCGTAAAAACAAATAGTTTCTTTAGGCAAATTAGAATAGATAATGTTTACAATGCAAAATCAATTATTATTTCTACCTTATCTTCAATAAACTTTAAGACTAGGATGTAAACATATGCTGTTAGCTCAGTATCATTGACATTTAAGTTAACAAGATATAAAGAAAGAATTAACTAAAGTTTTGTTAATATTCACCCCAAAACTTAATATCTCTTCAGTCGCAGAGTCCCAAGATTGAATTTCATGAACTTTCTTTTCTATAATTTTCGCTAGTAAAGTGTAGAAACCCGCGTTCAGGCTCATAGGAGCTGCAAGTCATGTACTATACCCCGCAAAAGTAATGTTAATATGTGGATCGAAACTTGGGTAAATGAATAGAATAACTTGGTAGGGTTGGTATGCGTAGGTACCCGTCCGAGGCGCTATATTCAATATTTTTTAATGAGGCGCGTTTGCACTGACTCGCAGCGGTGCCATTTTAGCTCGGAATAAGTTTCCTGCTATCTGATTGGTTAGAATTATCTTGTCCAACCTATCAGCGATCAGGAAACGTGTCCGAGCTAAAAGGGCAACCCTGCGAGTCGGTGCAAATCTGCCTCACTAAAAAGAATTGACTATAGTGGTTTACTCTGCCTATGTTAGAACTCTCTAGTCTTACTGTATGAGCACAACCATATGAAATGTATCTACATAATATGACAGAGTAATTAGTATTACATTAGAAAATAGATTATAATACCATCCAAGGGCACAAAAATATATGTGGCATCCACTCCCCAACAATCAGGCCTACCACTTTTTCTTCTCACTTCACGCAACACGTTTCAAATAACATCACCCAATGTGTCAGATTATATAGCACATTTTGTGAACGTTACCCTTAGGAGCTATAGTAGGCCTACCTGTAGCGCGAAAATTGTTGACAATAGCCAATTTCATACATCAGTATAGTGTATCTAGATTTTAAAGGATAGGTATTGTACCCTGAAGGGTCTGTTATCACTGTACAATGGTTAAACTTCACAGCAGAAGGTCAAGTACTGAAGACTTGTGAATGTTATCTATTGTTGGTCAACTCTTTGTTGATAAGTCTTGGTGACAGAAAAGAGATGTTGGAAGGATATGAAGTCAGAGAATCAATGACAGAGTTCAGTTAAATGTAGGCCTACTTTTCTTGCATCGCAGGATGACAAATGTCTTTGCTTCAAATTTAGAGTGAATGCATTGAATAGAATAATCGATATCTTAAGTTTCTGTTCGTCCATCTTGGTAACAGGGAACAATTTTTGTCCAAGGAGAAAGGAATAACATAACATATGACCATTATAGTTAAAGAATTAATGTGGTCAGAAAGAAACTACAAGTCTTAGCAATGCAGATATCCTACACCACCTACCACTAGCACACCATCTTTCTCAATGGCCTTTCTTTATTTATTATAGATATCCTTTGACAATGTTTTGTATTTATTATAGATATCCTTTGACTATGTTTTGCATGCAGATCTTTGTTGTCAATTTATCAAAAAGAAAAAAAAAAATTTGCCACAGTTATAACAAATTCAACTGAAAAGGTAGGCCTACTATGCAATACTATCTTGCACTGATAGTCATAATCAGTGGAATTAACAAAATTGTAGGATGAAATAAAGCGTAATTTATATGCAAGAAAACCAGAGAATGGAAAATGGCCTCAATTGCATTCTCAAAGACATTTTTTGTACAAACTTCTGCTTGCTTCTGGGAGCATCACTTCCCTGTTCTGTCAACTATCTTATAGTAGCCATAGATGAAAATTGATAAATTTCCGCCCGCTTGTTTTGAATTTTGAGTTAAGTCTGATTAGCATAGTTAGAAATTAGTTGAATATAATAGGTCAGCATCACTTGATATCACTGGTGTCAATTGAATTTATTTTATAATTGTATTCAACGTAGAATTGTAGCAGACTTTTTTTTTGTCTGTTACCTTTTATCTTCATTTAATACATCTACGTATTTTCACTCCATCAGGGTATTTATATTCCATAATGGTATTATTACTGTGAACTAAATTGCCATAAATGAAAAATAGCTTGAAATATAATCATAAAAAAGTTGTAGTTCCTCAACTTACCCGCCATGGCTTCTGGAAGACTCAGTGTTGTATATTAAAAAAGTCAACTAAACACAACCTATAAATGAATACCAGATCAATATAATCTATCATTAATTCAATGCCAATTCGTAAATGATATTTGTAAATTAATGATTAATTAGTGGAATATTTATGACTACAATGAGCGAGATAAGAGGAGTGAATAGCGTGAAGATTCGCACTAGTCTGTCAGAGGCTGAGAATCTGTTCTGGCTTCTATGGATGAAGCGGCCGAGTTTTGTAGTATATTCCAGCCGATGTCACGTGACAGTGACGTCACTGTTTGTTATTATCTTCCAGCGTCCGTCTGCAATATTTTTTGCGGAGAATTTCAACTGGCAGTTTCGTTCGTGACCAAACTTTTTTGGGGGGTTTCTGTTCATCAGATTACCAAATATCTTTAAAAAAAAAAGTCGTTTAATATAATGGTTTTATAATGATTATTTTGTACCCTGCTTTTGCCTTCTTGGTAATTTCATGTCATGTTTAAGTGATTTGTTACTTGATTACCCGAAGGTTAGCTTGAAAGGTTAAAGGCACTAGCCACCTGTTGAGATACTACTGCTAGAGAGTTATTGGGTCTTTTGACTGGCCAGATAATACTACATTGGATCCCTCTCTCTGGTTACGGTTCATTTTTCCCTTGCTTACACATACACCGAATAGTCTGGCTTATTCTTTCCACATTCTCCTCTGTGCTCATACACCTGACAACACTGAGATTACTAAACAATTCTTCTTCGCTCAGAGGGTTAAGTACTGCAATGTAGGCTAATTGTTCAGTTGCTAATTTCCTCTTGGTAAGGGTAGAAGAGACTCTTTAGCTATGATAAGCAGTTCATCTAGAAGAAGGACACTTCAAAATCAAAGCATTGTTCTCTAGTCTTGGGTAGTTCCATAGACTCTGCACCATAGCCTTCTATTGTCTTGGGTTAGAGTTCTCTAGCTTGAGGGTAGCCTACACTCGGGCACACTGCTCCATCTTACTTCTCTTCGTTTTTTTTTTCTTAAGTTTTTATAGTTTATATTTGAAAGATCTAATTTAATGTTGTTAATGTTCTGAATATAGGGTCTTTTAATTGTTCATTACTTCTCTTTTAGTTTTTTTATTTCCTTATTTGCTTTTCTCACTGGGCTACTTTTCCCTGTTGGAGCCATTTGGTTTATATCATCTTGCTTTCCTAACTAGAGTTATAAGTTAGCTTATAATAATAATAATAATAATAATAATAATAATAATAATAATGAAAATATTCGTTCGGCTCTGCTATACATATTCCCATCTTAACCTTGATAGCCAATTGGTTAGCTTCTAACACGTGGCTAATTATTATAACCAAGTCATTAACATACATTCCTTCCATACTATAGAATTTTAAGTCACAAGGTACAAAAACTATCGGTGCATAATATGCGCGAATCAATATGACACTAAGGAACGAAAGACAGTGAAATATTGACTAGAGTTATGAATTAGTGGGTGTTATGGACCTTCATAGTTAATGTTTACGGTACACTGTTAAAAATTTGCATAAAAAAAACGGTAAGAAAAAATCCTGGAATAAATGTTGCCAGGCATTTGCCGTTTTAAAAGCGGATATATTGACGTAAAGGAGTGATATTACGGTCACCAAACCGTAAAAGATAATAACAAAGTAGGGTACAAATTACGGTCACCTGTATTTTACTGAAATACGGCCAAGAACAGTAAATTTTTACGGAGAATTCCGATTACAATTAGGTTTTTTTTTTTTTTTTTTTTTTTTTTTTTTTTTTTTTTTTTTTTTGAGACGGCCTTCAAACTGATAGTTTTCATTACATTGTGTACAGCAAAGTCGAAACCAACTTAAATCTCTCTTGATGGTCAATGGGTAAGTTACGATTTCAGACTTTTAATTAAACTGACCACCAGAGATTTTGTGCGTTATGTTTTTCTTAAAAGATTAAAACTCCGAAGTGTGATGTGAATACATCAGAGTTGCCTCACTTCATTTGTTTGTTGTTGTCTTAGTAGATTTAAAAGTAACACTCTATTGTTTCATCCAACAAGATGACTTGCTTGCCGCTGCCTTATTAAGGATACTTAGCACGTACTGTAAGTGAGGCGAATAATTAGGTAGGCGCTAAAACCTACATTTTTATTGTTTGAAGGCGGGTTTACGCGGTCGAACGCGGTTCGACAGACAAGTGTTTGAAGTGATGTTCGAACGTGTGAACGGGGTATTCGGTTGTCGAACACGTTCGAAGAAAGTCCGTTCTCGCCCGACTTTTGTGGGCGGGGCTTCATTGTTTACAAACCTCATGCATTTGCGGCTGACTCCACCTCTTCGAACAGTTGGACAAGCAGGTTCGACAACCGGGTTCGACGAACCGCTTAAGGTTGGGCGAGGCATTAAAGATAGAATTAGTCCATGACGAAAGGTTTATCTAACAAAGTGGGTTATGTACAGTTGGACACAGGAATTTCTGGTATACCTCTCTCTTAAAAACTGCACCCACTCACACACTTACTTCGCGGTGATTAACCAAACAGGTAGTGTAGGGAGAGATAGGAGAGGAGGTGAGCGGGGCTGAAAACAGTAACTTGCCGCACAGTAAGGGTATGACTGAATGTACTTCCTCGGAGAGAGTTGTACCAGGAATTTATGTATCCAACTGTACATGAAATTGGTATAGATCAGTAAGATTTGTTGTGTAATGATTTTCAACCAGTTTATGTAGTACAGAGTGGTCGAGACTGTAGTCATTATCTTGGTTTCATTACAGAACTGTAATTGTAATTCAAGCAAATGAAATACAGTAGTGTCTTAATTTGAGATGATGACCTTTGGAAAGTCCTTGTACTTCTGCCTGTCTGGTGTTGTTGTGACCTTAAATCCTATAAAAACTAGAGGGGCACTCACCTACCTTTTGCTTGACCTTGACTTTTGGCATTATCATGTATAGATTGGCGTGGATTTCCCTACACTCAAATATGAACCAAGATTGAAGTCTCTCTGACAACGATGTCCAAGCTTATGGGTGATAACGGGAATTGGACATTTTGCTTGACCGTGACCTTCACCTTTGACCTTGACTTTCCAGAGTTTAATCACTAACAGCTTTTTACATAACAGTTAATCCCTGCAAGTTTCATTACTCTGCGAATAAAATTGCGGTTAGGAAGCTGTTCACAAACACGCACACACACACACAAGGGGTAAAACATAACCACCTTCCAACTTCATTGGCGGAGGTAAATATGCATTTATTTTATTGCTGAAAAAAAAACAAGTCATCCAACATATTCTTATCATAAATATGATTCCCTTGGGTCTCTCGTCTCGAGACAGAGTGGGTATGATATTAAAGAGGTGTTTGTGGCTTATTTTAACAAGTGTTGTGGTGGCCGATGTGGTAACGTCTTTGACTGGTGAATGTCAGAATGGGATTCGAGTCTCGCTCAAACTCGTTAGTTTCTCTAGTCGCTGCAACCTCACCATCCTTGTGAGTTAAGGATAGGGGGTTTAGGGGAGTCTATAGGTCTATCTGCTGAGTTTTCAGCAGCCATTGCCTAATCCTCCTTGGTCCTAGCTAGGGTGGAGATGGGCTTGGGTGCTGATCATATGTATATGGTTAGTCTGTAGGGTGTTGTCCTGCTCGATAGGGCAATGTCACTGTCCCTTGCCTCTGCCATTCATGAGCGACCTCTAAAGTCTATTTATGTACGTATATGTGTTTTCACTATACACCTTCTTTCCTTGAAGGATTTTACACTTAGCAGAGTTCATCCTTCTGGTTTCTCAATTAATCCTTAAGGGTGAGGTTGCAAGCCCTATGCCCTTTCATCATGATCCCAATAGTTACAGATACTCATTTAAAGCTGGGTGAACTTGTGAGAGCCTGGATTCGAATGCGGTCCCATAAATCAACAGTCTAGCAACATTATTTCAGAGGACTTCATCTAAACGGATCTCATATTGGATACATCCTGGGAATGCATATAGTGAAAATTATATGTAGAGTCAATAAATTTAGTTTATTTATTTATTTAGTTAAGAATTGTTTTATTTTCTTTCACTTATAATATTAGACTACTTATTAATAGTGAGTTAGTCAGCAACTTAGAGAATAAGTCTTATTTAATGTTGTTACTGTTCTTGAAATATTTAATTTTAATTGTTCATTGTTTCTTTTATAGTTTATCTATTTCCTTATTTCCTTTCCTCACTGAGCTATTTTTCTTGTTGGCGTCCTTGGGCTTATAGCATCCTGCTTTTCCAACTAGGGTTGTAGCTTAGCTAATAATAATAATAATAATAATAATAATAATAATAATAATAATAATAACATACGTGAACCAAGAAAGCAGAATCTGAATTGTTCTAGTTATCTAAACCAGATCACCAAAGTCCCTCTTTCCCGATTTTCCAGAATACCCTTATTTCCAGGATCCCCCCCCCCCATTTTCCAGGATACCCATATTTTCCAGGATGTCCTCTATTTTTTCAGAATACCCCTATTTCCCAGGATGTCCCCTATTTTCCAGAATACCACTATTTTCCAGGATGTCCTTTATTTTCCCGTATACCCTTATTTTCCAGGATGTCCCTTTTTACAGGATACCCCTATTTTCTGGAATACCCTTATTCTCCAAGATCCTCCTATTTTCCAGAATACCCATATTTTCCAGGATGTCCCCTATTTTCCAGGATACCCTTATTTTCCAGGATACCCCTATTTTTCAGGGTGCCCTTATTTTCCAGGATGCCCCCTTTTTTCAGGGTGCCCTTGTTTTCCAGGATGTCCCCCATTTTCCAGGATACCCATATTTCCCAGGATGTCCTCTATTTTCCAGAATACCCCTATTTCCCAGGATGTCCCCTATTTTCCTGAATACCACTATTTTCCAGGATGTCCTCTATTTTCCTGTATACCCTTATTTTCCAGGATGTCTCCATTTTCCAGGATGTCCCTTTTTACAGGATGTCCCCATTTTCCAGGATGCCCCTATTTTATGGAATACCCTTAGTTTCCAGGATGTCCCCTTTTTCCAGAATACCCTTTATTTTCCAGGATGTCCCAGAATACTCTTATTTTCCAGGATGTCTCCATTTTCCAGAATATCCTTATTTTCCAGGCTATCCCTTTTTCCAGGATATCCCATTTTTCCATGGTGCCCTTATTTTCCATGATGTCCCCTATTCTCCAGAATATCCTTATTTTCCAGGATATCCCTATTTTCCAGAATATCCTTATTTTCCATGATGTCCCTTCTTTCCAGGGTGCCCTTATTTTCCAGGATATCCCCTATTTTCTAGGATGTCCCTATTTTCCAGAATATCCTTATTTTCCAGGATGTCCCTTTTTTCAAGGTGCCCATATTTTCCAGGATGTCCCTTTTTCCATGGTGCCCTTATTTTCGAGGATGTCCCCTATTTTCCAGAATACCCTTATTTTCCATGATGTCCCTATTTTGCAGGATGTCCCTTTTTCTAGGGTGCCCTTATTTTCCATGATGTCCCCTATTTTCCAGAATACCCTTAATTTATAGGGTGCCCCTATTTTCCAGGATGTTCCTATGTTCTAGAAGTCTCCTATTTTCCTGGATGTCCCTATTTTCCAGTCTCCTTATTTTACAGGATGACTTTTTTCCAGGGTGCCCTTATTTCCCCGGATGTCCCCTATTTTCCAGAATGCCCTTATTTTCGAGAATATCCTTATTTTCCAGGATGTCCCTATTTACTAGAATATTATTATTTTCCTGGATGTCCCTATTTTCCAGAATATCCATTTTCCAGGATGCCCCTGTTTTTCAGAATACGCTTATTTTCCAGGGTGTCCCTTTATCCAGGGTGCCCTTATTTTCCATGATGTCCCTATTCTCCAGGATGTCCCCTATTTTCCAGAATACCCCTATTTTCCATGATGTTCCTATTTTCCAGGATGTCCCCTACTTTCCAGGATGCCCCTCTCTGGAACACGGTTGTGACATCCAGAGAGGCAATATACGTGATGTCTACCACGGTTCCTTGTTGTGGCAAAACCTTACCAAACCTAACCCTGGTTAGTGGGAACCTGATTGTTTTAGCAAGTGGTCCAGTTCTGTCTTCTCGTGAAAGTGGTCCACATTCTTGTCACGATGGGGTTTACGTGTCTAACAGGAAGTTAGTTGCCTTTTTTTATTTATACTTTAAAGAATTCTGGTAATTTTATAATGTTGTTGTTATTCGTACGTTGGTTTTGCCAAGAGAGAAAAAGAGGAACCCTGTGTGTGAAAATGGAAATGCAGTGTTAAATTGTGTTCAGAATGGTGGATATATTTAGTCTCTCTCTCTCTCTCTCTCTCTCTCTCTCTCTCTCTCTCTCTCTCTCTCTCTCTCTCTCTCTCTCTCTCTCTCTCTCTCTCTGTATATATATACATATATATATATATATATATATATATATATATATATATATATATATATATATATATATGTATATATATATATATATATATATATATATATATATATGTATGTGTGTGTGCGTGCGTGCGTGTGTGTGTGTATATATATATAAGGATTATAAGTTCCTTTGGGGTCAGTTACTTCAAACTAAAAAAAGACATACTTTAAAAACACGCATCAGCTTTAAAGTCTTGTGCGAGTGGCAATTTTTTGCAAATAAATTTGAAAGCTGATAGAAAGACCAGATTCTTTTCAAGTAACCTCGTAACACCAGTGAAGCCACCCTATCCCACTTTCACATTTTGGGGACTAGTAAATTTACTTCTGTCGAGGAGGCTCTTGAAATCACTTCCTGCTTTTGTTTTCTCATGCTTCCTTTAATCTACTTATTTTCTTAATGTGATATATATAAAAATTCTCATATATATCACATTCGTATTGAAGTGATTTTCAAAATAGTTAAGATGAAGTTAAAATCTTTTCAATGATCTTGCTAATTATTATTATTATTATTATTATTATTATTATTATTATTATTATTATTATTATTATTATTATTATTATTATTATTACTTGCTAAGCTACAAGCATAGTTGGAAAAGCAGGATGCTATAAGCCCAGGGGCCCCAACAGGGAAAATATGCGAGTGAGGAAAGGAAACAAGTAACAACATTAGAATAAATATTTCCTATATAAACTATAAAAACTTAACAAAACAAAAGGAAGAGAAATAAAATAGAATAGTGTGGCCGAGTGTACCCTCAAGCAAGAGAACTCTAACGTAAGGCAGTGGAAAACCATGGTACAGAGGCTATAGCACTACCCAAGATTAGAGAACAATGGTTTGATTTTGGAGTGTCCTCTTAGAAGTTGAATGGATAGAACTTCAAAAGTTCAAAGTTGCAGCAAATGTTTTTATATTGAAGAGGCTGACATAACTCTTTTTATAGTTTATATATGACATATCTGTTTTGATGTTGATACTGTTTTTGAAAATATTTTATTGTTATTTTATCTCATATCGTTTATTTATTTCCTTAATTCCTATCCTTACAGGTCTATTTTTCCCAATTGAAGCCTTTGGGCTCATAGCATCTTGCTTTTCCAACTAGGGTTGTAGCTTAGCAAGTAATAATAATAATAATAATAATAATAATAATAATAATAATAATAATAATAATAATAATAATAATAATAATAATACTTGAAGGTCTGCAATTTTTTATGAAAGTTTCTCCAGTGATTCAATATTAAAGTGCAGTCATTTTCAAACTTAAAAACATTATTGCACCGTCACGTTATAAAGTTGATTTTGTTATTATACGGATTTTGTTTATACACTCATTTTATGCTTTGTTCGTTGTGGTGGGCGATGTCGTAACGTCCCTGGCTGGTGAACGCCAGACTGGGATTTGAGTCCCACTCTAACTCGTTAGTTTCTTTGGTCGCTGCAACCTCACCATCCTTGTGAGCTAAGGATTGGGGCGTTTTTGGGGAGCCTATAGGTCTATCTGCTGAGTCATCAGCAGCCATTGTCTGGCCCTCCTTTGGCCTAGCTTGGGTAGAGAGGGGGCAGTCTGTAGGGCATTGTCCTGCTCGATAGGGCAATGTCACTGTCCCTTTCCCCTGCCATTCATGAGCGGCCTTTAAACCTCTAAACCTTAAACTGTTTGGCAACTTTTTCTTATATAATGCCTTCATGACGACCCATATCAAACAAGTCTTGTGTAAGATCTGCAAAGTACAACAACATTTCTTTTTATGATTTTCTTTCTTTTTCATTGGATGTATAAAAGTTTAAAGGTGCAAATAATTAATAACACAATAGTCAATGACACATTCATCCTTCAAAACAAAGCTCATTATCATTATTAATTATGTAGAACTTCAAAAGTTCCAATTTGCAGCAAATGTTTTTATGTTGAACATGCTGACATAAGTTTTTATAGTTTATATTTATAATATATGTTTTAATGTTGTTAATGTTTTTAAGATATTTTATTGTAATTGTTCATTACTTCTTACGTCGTTAATTTATTTTTTTATTTCCTTTCCTCACTGGGCTATATTTTCCTGCTGGAGCCCTTTGGCTTTTAGCATCTTGCTTTTCCAACTAGGGTTGTAGCTTAGTTAATAATAATAATAATAATAATAATAATGATAATAATAATAATAATAATATGGTCTTGGGTAGTGCCATAGCTTCTGTACCATAATCTTCCACAGCCTCGGGTTAGAGTTCTCTTGCTTGAGGGTACACTCGGGCACACTATTCTATCTTGTTTCTCTTCCCTTTGTTATTTTGAAATTTTTATTTTCATGTTATTTTCTAGTTTTTATTGTTTATATATAAAGGATTTGTTTTAATGCTATTATTGTTCCTAAACTTCTCTTGTAGTTTTTCCCTGTTTCCTTTCCTTACTGGGCTATTTTCCCTGTTGGGGCCCTTGGGGTTACAGTTTCGTGCTTTTCCATCTAGGGTTGTAGCTTGGCTAGTAATGATAATAATATTGAACCTACCCTACACATTGCAGTTCGCCATTGCCTTGCATTTCAGTCTCACGCTTTATAGAACTTCTATTGCCCATTCCTACTAACACGTTTGAATCATAAACTATTTTTTACTAAACCTACAATTATCCATTCTTCCCACTGGGCCAAACCATCTCAAAGCACAGTGATCCATTCGTTTATCTGTGCTCCTTTTTCTTCCACATCTACGTTTCTCTATATTATTCTTCTTTTGAGTTAATATGACAACAGCTTCTTCTTGATCCATGTATGCCTTTCCTTGCCTTTCCTTTATCTCTTTATTTCATTCTTCTTATGATAAGTTTCATTATATTGTTCTTACAGTCACCTCTATTACTTTTGCCTTCATACGATCGAACAATTGTTCCTCTTATCTATTTCTCTGGAACATTTCCCTCATCCATATATACCTTACACATCATGTTTCAACCATTCATCCATAATATTAACACCGTATATAGTTCTTACAGTCACCTATATTACTTTGGCCTTTATACAATAGAACAATTGTTCCTCTTATCCATTTCTTTGGAACCTTTCCCTCCTTTAGATATACCTTACAAATCCTGGTCAACCATATATCCATATTATTACCACTGTATATATTCTTATATTCACCTCTCATGTTTTCCTTTATACAATAGAATAATTGTTCCTCTTATCTATTTCTTTGGAACCTTTCCTCCATCCTGACATACCCTACAAATCCTGGTCAACCAATCAGCCATATTACCACTGTAGCAAAGCATTTTTCAGCCCTCCTCTTATAGGTCATTTAAAAAACATTCTCAACATTATACTAAACGCCTTTTCACTACAGCATTATTCAGCTTGACCTCTTTTATAAAATCAACATTGAACTAATCTTCAAAATGCTCACTCCCTTGACCCAAGACTCTATTCTTGTTGGAGAGCATCTCTATTTTGAGATTCCATATGTTCATTCATTTATGTCAGCATTAATTTCAGTATATAACAACTTTTTATTCTTCTTCATCCATCTATTTTTATTACTTTCTTCTCTGTCTCTATCATTTCCTCCTTAACTATCCAATCCATTCTCCTGTAAGCCTGAACATGGCTTTGCTTAACATACAACAGCAGCAAAAATAATATCCTTTATTTCTTCACTATTGTATTGCTTCAACCCAACGTTTAAGAGTATCTTGCCCTATTCCAACTGCTGTCCTTTTTAACACAATAGAATTTGTAAAACTACTGTTTTCTCCACCTGTGTATTTTATCTCTATATTACAAATGATCTATGCACTCCTATATATATATATATATATATATATATATATATATATATATATAGATAGATAGATAGATAGATAGATAGATAGATAGATAGATAGATAGATAGATAGATAAAATATATATATATATATATATATATATATATATATATATATATATATATATATATATATATAGATAGATAGATAGATAGATAGAATATTTCATATATTTTTATTTTTTTTTAATCAAGTGCTTTTGTATACAATGGATTATTTGCATCTGTATCAATATCACTAGTAGATTTTTTCCATTTTTTTTAGTACATATAGGTTTGTTTAATTTAGATGCTCATTATTATCATTACTAGCTAAGCTACAACCCTAGTTGGAAAAGTAGGATGCTATAAGCCCAAGGGCTCCAACAGGGGAAATAATCCTGTGAGGAAAGGGAATAAGGGAACAGATAAAATAGTGTGCCTAATTGTACCCTCAAGCAAGAAAACTTTACCCCAAGGCAGTGGAAGACCATGGTACAGAGTCTATGGCACTACCCAATACTAGAGAACAATGATTTGATCTTGGAGTGTCCTTTCTTAGATTCTCTCCTAGAAGAGCTGCATACCATAGCTAAAGAGTTCCTTCTGCCCTTACCTAGAGGAAAGTAGCCACTGATCAATTACAGTGCAGTGGTTAACCCCTTGAGCGAAGAATTGTTTGGTAATCTTAGTGTTGTCAGATGTATGGGGACAGAGGAAAATGTGGAAAGAATACGCCAGACTATTCGGTGTATGAGTAGGCAAAAAAAAAAAAAAAAAGCAAGCCGTAATCAGAGTAAGGTATCCAATGTAGTACTGTCTGTCCACTTAAAGGAGCATAGTATCTCAACGGGTGGCTGGATATTTTTACTCCATAAATTATTCATACTGTTTGAAGCATTACTATTGTCAGTATTATTCGTGCATTAAATTTTAGAAATAAATAAGTAAATATTCTATTAAATTTCACGTCATCCATAGAAATTATACGTTTCGATCATTCTGTTCAACAGGATGACATACTGTAAGTCTCTTTTCATAATTTTTATATGACGATCGTTACTGATCTCAAGATATATATTCTTTATTCATTACTTCTTGTATTTAGTTTATTTATTTCTAAATTTCTTTCCTCACTGAGCTATTTTTCCTTAAGTAGATCTTGGCCTTTTAGCATCCTGCTTTTCCAATTAGGGTCGTAGCTTAGCTAATAATAATAATAATAATAATAATAATAATAATAATAATAATAATAATAATAATAATAATAATAATAATAATAATAATAATTAGAATAAAAATAATAAGGGTAATAATAAATCTTTTTCTTTATTTTTCTGTATACTATTCGTTTTATTCCAGTTTGCAGTTTACTAATTCCTGTGTTCATCCTAATTCCTTTTATTTTTTTCGAAATGCATTTTCTTTATGGAAGCGTCCTTTGCCCTCTATCAAATTTAGTTAGACTTTGTTTATAACAGCTTGATATCAAAGCTTTCATGACTCAAACCTATTTCTGTCTCGCCAAGCTTCATTAAATCTTAATACTCTTCATACCCTAATCATATGGTCTGTTTTGAGAATCTATTACTGTCTGGAATTCTACTCTCAGTATTGGTTACACATCCGAGCACCTACCGGACTTAATGTGAACTAATTTTCCATCCATATCCTCCCCTGAAGGTCTTACATTGAGTACATAAGTTGAAATACTAGATGTAATTTCATCTATAGCTTATGTAAGTCTCACTTCACACTTATGATTATCATTGATCTGACAAGGAGTTTGGGTCGAGAATTAAAATGAGAGCTTATTCGGTGCATTGTTTCTTGTTGTCAAATAAAGCTGTTCTTATGCTAGACTGAATTCCTGCTTGGATAACACATCTAATTTCTTTCTTTAAGCTCACGCGTGATATTACCTGAGAGAGAGAGAGAGAGAGAGAGAGAGAGAGAGAGAGAGAGAGAGAGAGAGAGAGAGAGAGAGAGAGAGAGAGAGAGAGAGAGAATGAATGTTAGATTTAAGAAGTAATTAATGGAGAGAGAGAGAGAGAGAGAGAGAGAGAGAGAGAGAGAGAGAGAGAGAGAGAGAGAGAGAGAGAGAGAGAGAGAATGTTAGATTTAAGAAGTAATTAATGGAGAGAGAGAGAGAGAGAGAGAGAAGAGAGAGAGAGAGAGAGAGAGAGAGAGAGAGAGAGAGAGAGAGAGAGAGAGAGAGAGAGAGAGAGAGAGAGAGAGAGAGAGAGAATGTTAAATTTAAGAAGTAATTCATGGAAATTAACGGTTTTTTTAATGTACATTTTTTTTCCTTATTAAGCAGTTTAAAATAGCTTCAGTCATTTTGCTAGGTTGTTATTGGACTTACTGGAAAAATTTTCTCAACTGAAAATGGTTTGATTTGATTTAAGGAAATTGCTCTATGTGGAATATGTAGAGTGTTGTGCACGGCACATTGCAAGCAGTGATCCTATAGTGTGTTGGACAATTCTTCTTCTTCTTCTTCTTTAGATTGCCCGGAGCTTCTCTCCGGACAGGGGCTTTTTGACGGTGCCTCTAGCCCCTAGGTGGTTTCCCCGGCGGGTAGGTGTGGTGGTTGCAGATCAGCGGGGCCTGGAAGTATATTTTTTTCTTTTCCCTAGTTAGGGGCGAGAAGAGAGGTTTTATAGTGGTAGGGGAAAGGCTGTATAGTAGAGAGTCCCAGTGAGTAGGAGAGTCTGGGAGAGGAAAGGAGGGTTTTCAGTGGGAGAAGAAAGAAGCAGTTTTAAGTGTAAGTACTTATTGCTGCTTATTGGACAATGATAAGAAAAAATGCAGGGAACTCTGTTGTTATTTTGAGCAAAAATTCATAGATTATGTATTACAATTCCTGCTATTGCTTTTGATGCAATATTCTGATTAGCTCTGCCAAAAAATATAAAAGTGCTTACACTTTTGCCTGCATTGTACCAGGTTACCTGAAAGAATGAAAATTTTTTGATAAATTTAAATGTAATTCATCATGGGTAGAGGTTCATCTAAACGTAGTTCCTCGTGGAAAAAAATCCATTGGGTGTACCCCTCCATAGAATTTCTTGTTGAAGATTTGACAACTTGCGCCCGTGGAAATAATTTTACCTATTGTAACTAGCTCAAATAATGCCTATCCTCCAAGAAAGAAAATAACAGAGTGACTTTCACCCAAATAAAGGGAAAAAAAGAGGTAGAAGGGCCAGTGCATCATTCCTTTCATTCTAGCCATACGATGCCTGAAAACTTTAAATCAATCAATTCTAGCCATACGACACGACTGCTAACTTGGACGAGACGTCTCTTGTCCCATGAGAAAGTTAGGTTTGCTACATCTGTTGGGTAACTACCACCGAGACGAGATTACAAGTGACCCATGGGTATATTCCCCTAGGTAATGGGCTGAGAAGATTGTCTGTTGGTATCAGACTGCTGTCTTCAAAAATTCTGCTGCCCTGACAGGTTTTTCCTGAGAGCTGGGGAAAATCCAGTATGTCTAACTTCATGCGCTCAAATCCGGGATGGTTCTTTTGTCTCCTCTATTGCAGTAACAGTGTGTCTAATTGTCACACGAACTCAAGAAAGAACAGAGTTCTATGATCTTCCTCTCTATTTCTTCTGTTGCTGTGACAATAGATCGATCTACATTGGTTACCTGTTAAGGCTAGAATTGAATTTAAAATTTGCTTGTTGACTCACAAAGCACTTATAAGTGATAAGCCTAAATATCTTCGTGATTGCCTGGTCCCCTACCCTGAAGCTACCAGCGCCGCTGTAAGAGTTAGACATGCAGATGACCCACATAGACTATTCGAAATTAGTGTGAATCATGCAATAGGAAGAAGAACGTTCAGTTATGCGGCACCGAGACTCTTTAACGACCTTCCACTCGATGTCAAGAATAGCAATAATGTGGCAGCTTTCAAGAAAAACCTGAAGACTTATCTGTTTAGAAAGTGTTATAATAGTGACCTGAAAACTATTAAGCCTGAATACAAATGCTAGCGAAATAACTGATAACGATACAGAGCAAAATATTAACTGGAAAGGAATTATTTTTTCACACACCAAGGCCCGCCTGAACAGACCTTTAGTGTTTGATGGCGGGCGAGAAATAAACCCCTAAAAAAAAAAAAAAAAAAAAAAAAAAGTGTGTATTCCCTGTTACATTAGTTACCCCCTATCAAGTGCGCCTCACGCACGTTTTCTGTAGTGTTTGTTATCAAGTGCTCATCACGTACGTTTTCTATAATGTTTGTTTTGGTAAACGTCACTGTGTGTCTGGCAGAAGTTAGCCCGGCTTCTTTGTATCCGTTCTAATATTAAAACGTATTTTTCAGTGACTCTAAGTGTCTGTATGATACCCAATTGATACCACGGATTAACATGGTAGCAGAGCGTGTGATGAACTAATTAAAGCAAGTGATCAGGTAATAGTAATGAAAACAATTTTGCGTTAATTGGCGTCATCCCCCATCAGCGCTGGTTTGTTTACATGCGATATCCCGTTTTGGACCAATAATTGTGTGTGAACGACGCAAGATTTACTCAACATGTCTTCGAAATTACGTCATCCGCCTAAATATTCAAGTGATACAAGCTAAGATATATGGCGTCAGGAACTTGCAGCATGGGAAATAATAAGCAATGTGGCGAAAAATGTGGCCCTCTCGCTGCCCGATGAAGGTGAGATTTGGTAAATTTGTATAGTAGTGTATTACAGGGTGTGATTTCGAACAGAAAATATATGTTTTCCTCTAGCAATTAACGTGATTTAACCGAATTTGACCTTCATTTCAACCGCAAACAAACAGATCAACCAATTCGGATAACTTTAAGTTGCCGAATTGGTTGATGGATGAAATGAAGGTGAAAACCGGATAAATCATGATATTTCCTACAGGAAAACATATATTTTCTGTTAAAATGGTTAAGTAAAATCACTGCTGTCATATATGTTGTGTTAAAATATTTAAATATAAGCGCTTGTTTAACGGTGACATTTACAGAGAACGATAACATTAGCAACATTACCAATGGTACACAGTGTTACCGACGATGACGAATGGTACACAGGGTTACCAACGGTACCATGGTATTACTAGCGATAGCAATGTTAGATATTTCCATACGTATTTTAAATAACTTGTCCATATAAGTTTTACCCAATATCTATACAGTAAAAAAAAGGCCACAGAACCTAACAAACCTACCTTACCTAACCTAGTAGTATGACAGGTCACAAACCTCAGGTATTTACCGAGGTCGGTAAAATTTTCCATGTTACGAATAATACACAGAGTTGACATTACTAGCGATAGTAATGATAGATATTTCCATACGTATTTTCAATAATTTTTCATATAAGTTTTACACAATAAATAAGAAGTAAAAAGAGGGGCACAGAACCTAACAAACCCACCTAACCTTGACTTACCTTTATGAAGACGACGTCAAAACTTGCGGGTCACGGGAGTCTTCCATGGGGGTAGACGACTTTTTCCCAAAAATGTACCTTTATATGAAGTAACGGTATAACAACAATGACGTTTCTTTTTGGTTATAGGTATGGTGGATTCGGTATTACAATAAAACATGTGAATGTCTTTCCTGTAAGATAGGGGGGAACGACACTTGGGCCACTGTAAGCGTTGAGGAATTACATTGAGTGATTTCAGGAAAATATCAACATTGGATGAAGAATCATAAAAATCACTATGGAATATAGCAAATGCTTTTAGGTATGGAATACTGCAGCTGTTATAAGTATCTATAATTTCCTCCATCGTAAAATACGAAAAATTAAATCTCACTCGAAATGATGGACACCTTACTAGTTCAAAGGTTACAAGAGAAAAGGATTTGGCAGAAGGAGCATGAACAGACCACTTAAAGAGACAAAGGAAGGGGGTAGAGAAAGAGGTAGCTTCCTAGGTATATTTGACTACAGTGATATATCCCAGAGAATTTACCAAAGGTATCCAGAATTCTAACTCCTGGAGCGAATATCCCTGAAAATTTTACGAAGGGATATCGCGTAATATCAGAGGACGTATTCTTGACACGTCTCATGGCTATCTACGCCCCCAATAGAGCTTTTACTTCGAGGGGAAAGAGAGGCAAGAATAAGGAGAGTTGTTAAAGAGACAACGCTCTCGACACTCCTACTGCTCTGCAAATAGTGCGCCAATTCGCCTCCACGAGGCGCCACCAAGTCGTTCTTTGTAGCTTTGTAGGTGTTGCAGATACAGTACCATAGGGAGGGATTCATTATCCTTTTGTTAAAAAGAGGGTGGGTCCATCAGGACGACATGGCTACCTCGCCCAAAAATAGATTTTTCGTTTCGCTCAAAATCCGTTTTTTTCAATATTAATCTTACCCGATGATCATGTAGCTGTCAACTCCGTTGCCCGACAGAAATCTAAGGTCGGGATACGCCAGCGATCGCTATACAGGTGGGGGTGTACACAACAGCGCCATCTGTGAGCAGGTACTCAAGTACTTCTTGTCAACAAGAACTCAATTTTTCCTCTGTCGTGCCACCGGCAAGACCTACTTGGATACGCTGTTGATTCTGGAGTTGTTTCTCACGATTTTGGTGATGTATTCGCTCTAGATTTTAGCCTTCGCTATTCAGGAAGCTTTATCATTAGCTTAGCAAGCTTTTTTATTTAATTTGGATTAATTGTTAACGAACTTTGCTAGATTTTGGAATCCCCCCTTGACTATTTCTACATTCAAGATGTCTGACCAGTCTCAAGTCCCTAAGTACAGGCAGTGTAGTGTTAGGGCTTGTACTAGGCGTCTTCCGAAGGCCTCCATAGATCCTCACACCGTTTGTTCCAATTGTAGGGGTAAATCCTGTCAATTGGAAGATCGATGTGAGGAATGCGTTGGGCTTTCGGAATTCGATTTTATCGAATTCCTTAAAAATGCACGTAGGCTAGAGAAGGATAGGATCAGGAGGAGTTCTTCTCGCTCTGTTGATTTTTCCTCTCCCCATGCCCCTCAAACTTTTCCTTCCCCTGTAGTGGTGACTCCCGACCCTGCTACTAGTGCTCAGCCATCCATGGCGGATATGATGCGTGCCATTCAGGCTCTTGGTGACAGAGTGGAGTCATTGGCTAATGACCGTAATCAGCTTTTGGCAGATGTCAAAGAGCTGAAAGCGAAAAGTGCAGTGGGAAGTGTTGTTAGTGCAAGTGAAGTGAAAAGTGTCAGTGTCAGTGTTGCGCATGAGGGTACATCTGTTCGTGCCAGTCGTCCTCCCAGTCCGGGACCTCTTGCAAGCTCCCAAGCCCAGGGGAGAAGCAATGTCGAAGGACCAAAGGGTTCGGCAGGCCTTGATCAGCGTACGGATGTACCCTCAGTGGTTGCGGATGTTTCTGTCAGAGATCGTCCCATCCACAAACAGACGAATGAGCCCTATCATTCCTCGTCTGTGGAAGAAGTTTCAAGGAGGAAACGATGGACCAAGGTCTCACGACCGCTCAAGCGTAAGGTCCCTTCCGAGCGAGTCCAACGGCCCAGGTGTAGCCACTGGGTCAGTTCGGACTCGCCGCAGTCTTCCGAAGACTGCACACCTCCCAAGAGAGGTAGAGTGGTTCCACAACAGGCTACTGCTCCGTCTGTTGCTGCTCCAACCACGGTAGACCCTAAGTGGTCCATGCTGCAGACTATGCAGTCTCAGCTTGCTGCGTTCATGCAAGAGTATCATGCTGAGAAGGTTGACACTGCACCTGTTAACCTACAACCTGCCACGGTTGTGCGCTCAGCAGATACTGCGGCTGCCTGCTCCCACACTCCACCTGTGAGAGCTCCACCACCGATGCGCAGTCCACCCTGCCAGACGCATGTTCTTGCTGCACCATCCGTTAACATGCGTGAGCTACCGCATCAGCAGTGGGAAGGTGCTGTAGAGCTGCCGGGTTCTGACACTATGCGGCATGCTCCGCAACCCATGCGGCATGCTCCGCATCCCATACGGCATGCTCCGCTACCCACGGCAACCCCTCCCATGCACCAGCACTCTGCTTTTGTTGTTGCCAGCTCGCAGACTGACCAGCAGCGGCATGATGTTGGATCCGCAGCAGCTACGTATGCACCCGTGCTGCCGGATTCAGCCGTTCAGCTTTCTGCTCCGCCTTTGCCACTTCCTACTCAGCTTTCGGATGATGGAGTATCGGATGACGAAGCTGCACATTTGGATGAACCGCACTCCGACTTTGAAGGGCCCAAGTCTACGCCTCCCTCCTTAGACTTTCGTAAGGTCCTTGCCTTGTTCAGGGACTTGTATCCAGAACAGTTTGTGTCTGCAACCCCTCGCTCTCCTCCCTCCGAGTTTGCTCTGGGCATGCAGTCTGCTGCTCCTGCCTTCACCAAGCTTGTCCTCGCACGCTCATCCAAGAGAGCTTTGAGGGTTATGGGAGAGTGGTTGCAGTCCAAGAAGCAACTGGGAAAGACTGCTTTCATCTTTCCGCCTACCAAGCTTGCTTCCAAGTCTAGCGTCTGGTATGCCACGGAAGAGGAACCCGGCTTGGGAGTTCCTGCCTCTGCCCAGGGCGACTTCTCAAGTCTGGTTGACTCTCCCCGCAGGCTGGCTATGAGACGATCGAAGATTTGCTGGTCCTTTTCTGACATGGATCATCTGTTGAAGGGAGTCTTTCGTGCTTTTGAGATCTTCAACTTCCTCGATTGGTGTTTGGGAGCGTTAAGCAGAAAGACTTCCCCTTCGGATAAGGACTCTGCCATGCTGATCATGTCTAGCATGGACAAAGCCATTCGGGATGGGTCTGGTGAACTTGCGGCTTCGTACGTGTCGGGAGTGCTTAAGAAGAGAGAACATCTTTGCTCCTTCTTGTCGGCTGGTATCACTCCTTGCCAGAAGTCGGAGTTGTTGTTTGCTCCTCTCTCCAAGTGTCTGTTTCCGGAGGAGCTGATCAAGGGGATGGCTGCCTCTCTGATCCAGAAGGATACCCATGATCTGATGGCATCTTCCGCACGTAAGGCTAAAGCTTTACCTTCCGTGCCTAGGCCTTTCCGTCCTGCAGCAGTAGACACACCAGCAACTAGGTTCATCCCGCCCTTTCGTGGCAGAACCTCCAGCAGAGGAGGTACCCGTGCCGACAGTCACCGTGGCAAATCCAAGAAGGGTTCCAAGTCCGCAAAAGGCAGGATCTGACTGCCTTCCTCTCCAGACAGCAGTGGGAGCCAGGCTCAAGAACTTCTGGCAAGCTTGGGAGAGCAGAGGTGCAGACGCTCAGTCTGTGAAGTGGCTAAAGGAGGGGTACAGAATTCCGTTCTGCCGCAGTCCCCCTCTAGCTACATCTCCCATCAACCTCTCTCCCAACTACAAGGAGAAGGACAAGAGGCTAGCGTTGCAACAAGAGGTGTCGCTCTTGCTACAAAAGGGAGCGGTAGTCATAGTCCGGGACCATCAATCCCCGGGCTTCTACAACCGTCTCTTCCTGGTAGCGAAGAAGACAGGAGGTTGGAGACCGGTGCTGGACGTCAGTGCTCTCAATGCTTTTGTCACCAAGCAGACGTTCACGATGGAGACGACGAAGTCGGTCCTAGCAGCGGTCAGGAAGGAGGACTGGATGGTCTCGTTAGACCTGAAAGACGCGTACTTTCACGTCCCCATCCATCCAGACTCCCAACCTTTCCTAAGGTTCGTCTTTGGAAAGGTTGTGTACCAGTTCCAAGCCCTGTGCTTTGGCCTAAGCACGGCACCTCTTGTGTTTACCAAACTGATGAGGAATATTGCCAAATTCCTTCACTTGGCAGACATCAGAGCCTCCCTCTATTTGGACGACTGGCTTTTAAGAGCTCCGTCAAGTCGTCGCTGTCTGGAGAATCTCAGATGGACTATGGATCTGACCAAGGAATTGGGCCTCCTGGTCAATATAGAGAAGTCCCAACTCGTCCCATCCCAGACCATTGTCTATCTAGGTATGGAGATTCAGAGTCGAGCTTTTCGGGCTTTTCCGTCGGCCCCAAGGATCAATCAAGCCCTAGAATGCATCCAGAGCATGCTGAGAAGGAACCGATGTTCAGTCAGGCAGTGGATGAGCCTAACAGGGACACTTTCATCGCTGGCCCAGTTCATCGAGTTAGGGAGACTCCACCTCCGCCCCCTTCAGTATCATCTAGCTGCTCACTGGAGAAAGGACATGACGCTAGAGGCGGTCTCAGTGCCTGTTTCCGAAGAGATGAGGTCCACACTGACGTGGTGGAAGAACAGCATTCTTCTCAAGGAAGGTCTACCATTGGCTGTTCAGACCCCCGACCACCGTCTCTTCTCGAACGCATCGGACACGGGCTGGGGTGCGACACTGGACGGACAGGAATGCTCGGGCACGTGGAATCAGGAGCAAAGGACACTTCACATCAACTGCAAGGAGCTTTTGGCAGTTCATCTGGCCTTGATAAACTTCAAGTCCCTCCAGCTAAGCAAGGTGGTGGAGGTGAACTCCGACAACACCACAGCCTTGGCTTACATCTCCAAGCAAGGAGGGACTCATTCGAGGAAGTTGTTCGAGATCGCAAGGGACCTCCTCATTTGGTCAAAAGATCGAAAGCTTTCGCTGGTAACGAGGTTCATTCAGGGCGACATGAATGTCATGGCAGATCGCCTCAGCCGGAAGGGTCAGGTCATCCCCACAGAGTGGACCCTTCACAAGAATGTTTGCAGCAGACTATGGGCCCTGTGGGGTCAGCCCACCATAGATCTGTTCGCTATCTCGATGACCGATGTATTGTTCTCCGATTCCAGACCCAGCAGCAGTTCACGTGGATGCCTTTCTGCTGGATTGGTCCCATCTAGACCTGTATGCGTTCCCTCCGTTCAAGATTGTCAACAGGGTACTTCAGAAGTTCGCCTCTCACGAAGGGACACGGTTGACGTTGGTTGCTCCCCTCTGGCCTGCGAGAGAATGGTTCACCGAGGTACTGCAATGGCTAGTGGACGTTCCCAGGACTCTGCCTCTAAGAGTGGACCTTCTGCGTCAGCCTCACGTAAAGAAGGTACACCCAAGCCTCCACGCTCTTCGTCTGACTGCCTTCAGACTATCGAAAGACTCTCAAGAGCTAGAGGCTTTTCGAAGGAGGCAGCCAGAGCGATTGCCAGAGCAAGGAGGACATCCACTCTCAGAGTCTATCAGTCAAAATGGGAAGTCTTCCGAAGCTGGTGCAAGGCGAATGCAGTTTCCTCATCCAGTACCTCTGTAACACAGATAGCTGACTTCCTGTTACATCTAAGGAATATAAGATCCCTATCAGCTCCTACGATCAAGGGTTACAGGAGTATGTTGGCAGCGGTCTTCCGCCACAGAGGCTTGGATCTTTCCTCCAACAAAGATCTACAGGACCTCCTTAGGTCTTTTGAGACCTCAAAGGAACGTCGGTTGTCCACACCAGGTTGGAACCTAGACGTGGTTTTAAGGTTCCTGATGTCATCAAGATTCGAACCGCTTCAATCAGCCTCTTTTAAGGATCTCACATTAAAGACTCTTTTCCTCGTTTGCTTAGCAACAGCTAAAAGAGTCAGTGAGATCCACGCCTTCAGCAGGAACATAGGTTTTACATCTGAAACGGCTACATGTTCCTTGCAGCTCGGTTTTTTGGCTAAAAACGAGCTTCCTTCCCGTCCTTGGCCCAAGTCGTTCGAGATCCCAAGCCTGTCCAACTTGGTGGGGAACGAACTAGAGAGAGTACTTTGCCCAGTGAGAGCTCTTAAGTACTATTTAAGACGGACAAAGCCATTACGAGGACAATCAGAAGCTTTATGGTGTTCTATCAAGAAGCCTGCTCTACCGATGTCTAAGAACGCAGTTTCTTACTACATCAGGCTTCTGATTAGATAGGCACATTCTCATCTGAAGGAAGAAGACCTTGCTTTGCTGAAGGTGAGGACACATGAAGTTAGGGCTGTCGCTACTTCAGTGGCCTTCAAACAGAACCGTTCTCTGCAAAGTGTTATGGATGCAACCTATTGGAGGAGCAAGTCAGTGTTCGCATCATTCTATCTCAAAGATGTCCAGTCTCTTTACGAGAACTGCTACACCCTGGGACCATTCGTAGCAGCGAGTGCAGTAGTAGGTGAGGGCTCAGCCACTACATTCCCATAATCCCATAACCTTTTTTAATCTTTCTCTTGAAATACTTTTTATTGTTGTTTTTGGGTTGTACGGAAGGCTAAGAAGTCTTCCGCATCCTGGTTGATTTGGCGGGTGGTCAAATTCTTTCTTGAGAAGCGCCTAGATTAGAGGTTGTGATGAGGTCCTTTAGTATGGGTTGCAGCCCTTCATACTTCAGCACCTAGGAGTCGTTCAGCATCCTAAGAGGACCGCTAGGCTCAGTAAGGAAGACGTACTTAAAAAAGGCAGAGTAATGGTTCAAGTCGACTTCCTTACCAGGTACTTATTTATTTTATGTTTGTTATTTTGAATAACTGCTAAAATGAAATACGGGATACTTAGCTTCTAATGTTAACATGTATGCTGGTCTCCACCCACCACCCTGGGTGTGAATCAGCTACATGATCATCGGGTAAGATTAATATTGAAAAATGTTATTTTCATTAGTAAAATAAATTTTTGAATATACTTACCCGATGATCATGAATTTAAGGACCCGCCCTTCCTCCCCATAGAGAACCAGTGGACCGAGGAGAAAATTGAGTTCTTGTTGACAAGAAGTACTTGAGTACCTGCTCACAGATGGCGCTGTTGTGTACACCCCCACCTGTATAGCGATCGCTGGCGTATCCCGACCTTAGATTTCTGTCGGGCAACGGAGTTGACAGCTACATGATCATCGGGTAAGTATATTCAAAAATTTATTTTACTAATGAAAATAACATTTTGGGCTCAGGCCATGTCGTCGTGATGGAAGTTTACCAGAGCATTAATGTATCTGTGGATTTTCAATAGTGCCGTTCATCTCGAGCTAAATCTTTCCTTTTTGGTCTTTAGATTTAGAGACACTTGATGTTACCGTTATACATCAATCAGCTGATCATGAATTATGTCAGTGCTTCCTGCCCCCTACAGGGAGGAGTCTGGGTAGACTCGAGGAAAAAACCCGAGGATTGTGAGTTCAAGGAACAATCTAGCAAACAGTTGTATATTAGTGTCATCATATACGTAAAGCATAGTCTGTATTAGGATGGTATTGATCTGGACAGGTTACTGTACCTCCCAGGTCTGTTGATAAAGAGACGGACAGGTTTATATACGTGTAGGAAACCTTAAACAGTAAAATGAACAGTCTAGTACAATAAGATCTTACCTGTTTGCTTGGAACAATATGAATCTTAGTTCCGATATTTACTTGAATATCAAAAGAGTCAAGGATGCTCTGACTTATACATACACTGGAACATTTGGGGCGAAAGAGACGCAAAGATTCTTTCTATTGTTTATTAAAAAAATAGAAATCATGGTTGTATTCAATTACAATGTATGCTGAATTTTTCAATATTAAACTTACCCGATAATCATGTAGCTGTCAACTCCGTTGCCCGACAGAATTCTACGGAAGGGATACGCCAGCGATCGCTATACAAGAGGGGGTGTACTCACAAGCGCCACCTGTGGCCAGGTACTGCAGTACTTCTTGTTGACACCACTTCAATTTTTCCTCTGTCGTGCTTCCGGCAAGACGTTCATGGATACGCTTATAATTTTGGAGTCTTGTTCACGGTTTTTGGTGAAGTATTGCTCTAAGATTTCAGCTTTCGCTATTCAGGAAGTTTTATTATTAGTTTAGCTAACTTTTGGAATTAATTTGATTAATTATGGTGACGAAGAGAGTATGAACTCTCTTTCACCTTTTAATGGCTGACCCTTCCCTTAGACGGAAGTGTTGGTGTCTAAGAGAGTATAGACTCTCTTTCTTAATTTTGCTTAACAAAAGTTATAGATTTATTTTATATCTCTCCGCCTTTTATAGGCCTCTTCGATTAACTTCCTTTTATTATAAACTTATTAAAATTAATTTTTATATTTGTTTATATTCGACCTTTCCTAATAGTAGGCGGTCTTTTCTTGGTACCGAAGTTAATTAACATTGAGCCCGTCATTTCGGTTACCTGTTAACATATTATGCTATTTTAATGTTTTTGAAAGAATTTCTTTGATAGTCTCGTACTGTTTTCAAAGTTGAACTAACGTTTTGTTTTGTCTCTGCAGTTGTTGACGTTCAGAACGTTCAACTTGCGCTCTATCGTTACGATAGAGAGAGAATTTTCACGGTGTCACGTTGCAGTAAGAGTAACCGTGTCTAGCGTTTTGTTCATTCTTTCTTAACTTAATGGTTTTAATTCTAATAAAGGAACTTTTCATTTTGGGAAATATTTTCCTTTAACAATAATATGTTTTAACGATATATATGATTGGGCTCTTCTCTCAGGTTCTAAGTCAAGAGAGAGAGAGAGAGAGATAGAGATAGAGACGGAGGGAGAAAGAGGAGGATAAACGTTTCGTTCAAGCGAGTAACGTTGTTATCGTTTTTGCTCTTCTCCCTAGTCTCTTTAGGGGAAGAAGGTAAACGTTTCTAGAGTTTTTTCTTGTTCTCAAGCTTTATGCGGTGAGAGATTTTAAACGTAGTTTATTTGATCTAGTGTTTAGTCTCTTTCCAGCCACTGAATTATTTATCTTTCATTAGATTTTTCTGTTACATTGTAATTCTGTTTTCGCAATTACTAACTTTTGAGAAAGGATAGAATTGCGTGTTTCAGGTACAAACCACTTAAAGTTTCGAGTTCAGTGAAATAAGTGCAAACAGAAAATCAAAAGTGATAAGTGATTAGCGCAAAGTGTGTCAGTGTTGTGCGTGAGGGTACTTCTGTGCGTGCCAGTCGTCCTCCCAGTCCGGGACCTCTTGCAAGCTCCCAAGCCCAGGGGAGAAGCAATGTCGAAGGGCAAAAGGGTTCGGCAGGCCTTGATCGGCGCACAGAAGTATCCTCGGTGGTTGCGGGCGTGTCTTACAGAGACCGTCACTCCCACCCGCAGACGATTGAGCCCTTATTTTGCTCGTCTGCAGAAGAAATTTCGGGGAGAAAACGCTGGTCTCAGGTCTCAAGACCTCTTAAACGTAAAGTCCAGACCTATGCCAGACGTACGAAGTTAGAGTTCAACAACCCGGATGCAGTCATTGGGTTAGCTCTGACTCTCCTCAGTCATCAGGTGACTGCACACCTCCTAAGAGAGGTAAGGCGATGCCTCAACAGACCTAATCGTCTGTTGATCCCAAGACGACTTTGCTGCAGTCCATGCAGTCGCAGCTTGCGGTCTTATGCGTGAGTTTCAGGCTGAGAAGGTTACACCTCCTCCTGCGAACGCTCCGCCTCTCCGCAGTCCAGTCTGCCAGGCGTACGAAGTTGAGGTTCCTCAGGCTACCTTACCGCGTTCTGAGTTGCCAGTTACCAGCGGTGTGCAGCAACCTCCGCCTCCTCCTGCGAGAGCTCCGCCTCACCGCAGTCCAGTCTGCCAGGCGTACGAAGTTGAGGTTCCTCAGGCTACCTTACCGCGTTCTGAGTTGCCAGTTACCAGCGTTGTGCAGCAACCTTAACCTTCCTTAAGGCAACCTCAGCAATGGGAGCAGGAGTCTTATGCCTTACTTCCTCCGCTTCCGCTTGCGGTTCCACCAGCGAGGCAACAATCTCTTGAGGTACGACAACCTCTTCCATCAATGAGGCAGCCACCTCAGCACTCGCTGCAGCGACCTAAACCCTCCTAGGCAAGAGTCTCAACTCCTTAGGCTAGCACCTCAGGAACCTCAACTCGCGAGACAAGAACTGCGTTCTGCGCAGCCGCTACCTCAACTCTCGCAGCTCACACCTCAGGAACCTTAACTCGTTCCTCAGGAACCTGCTACTGCGCATCCGCAATCCTTACAGCAAGCGCAACTCTTGAGACAGCAACCTCATGCTATGAGTCAGCCACCTCAACGCATGCATCTGCCATTTTTTCCTCAACTTGAGCTTCTTCCCATTCAACTTGGGAATAACAAATGACAATAATAACACCTCATTACTTTCATAACTTGCATTTGTAATCATATACATGTATGCCTACACAAACTTTATGATAATGGAGGTTATTTGTATTACTTATATAAAAATATATATGTATTCCTTGCAATATATTTTTAACAAATCGCAAAATATGGCAAAAATATCTTCTAAACAAATGAATCATGAGTTATGAATGTAAGGTAATATTATGTTGATATTAAACCCCATGCAAGCATGCATGAAGTAATGCAGTGTTGCCAACAGGGCGAGTTTCCCTTTCCTGAGGTGAAGTAGATTATAGTACATTTAGTGTAGCTTAATTCTACGATTATCATGCCGGCTATCAAATTCATCAACAAGATAGTCTAAATCAATTCCCTCGGCACGTGCACTTTCAATGGACGGTAATGCGATATTACTCACTCTAGCACTGGTCATGGAATTTCTGAGAAATGTTACACGCCATGCAACACGCTCTGCTTACCTTACAGCATGCTCTACATACAGCATGCTCTGCATACAGCATGCTCTGCATACCTTACCGCATGCTTCTCAGTCACACATCTTTGGTTGTTGCCAACTCACTAGACTGTCAAGCAGTTTCATAACGTTGCCTTCTAGTCTGCTGCTTTTGCACCAGTGAAACCCTCACTGAGAGAACTTAGCTTTTCTCGGATATGGTCCCTGTAGATGAGAAAGTGCTTTTCTCCCTCCTTCTGATATTCCCTTGAGGACTCTGTCATTTGGAGAGGAGCCTTTAGCTGCTTAGCCTCCTATGGACTTTTATTTAAGCATAACATGCTCCCAGGGAAGGTAATGGTTCCACTTCAGTCGCTAACCCCGTCTGTTACCACACCTGCTCCCATAGACCTTGAGCTGTGTTGCAAGACATGCAGTCCAAGCTTAGTCCTTGTTAGAGGATTTTTTTGTTTACGGAGTCAGTGTGTCACTGGGAAGACGTTCAACAACCAGCAGAAGTGACTTGTTGTGACGCAGTTCGGCAACCTCAGCAACCCGATAAGGAGTTGTCTGTACGACCCAGACAGTCTAGACAGCTTCGGGTTGTCACTGTACTTCCTCGCTTCCCCATGGTTGACAGTTCACAGACTGTGCAGCAGTACCATGATCTTGTGTCCGGCTCCGTCAGACGACTGGCTTTTAAGAGCTCCCACAAGTCGTCGCTGTCTGGAGATTCTCAGATGGACTATGGATCTGACCAAGGAACTGGGCCTCCTGGTCAATTTTGAGGAGTCTCAGCTCGTCCCATCCCAGACCATTGTCTCCCTGGGTATGGATCTTCAGAGTCGAGCTTTTCGGGCTTTTCCGTCGGCCCCAAGGATCTTCCAAGCCCTAGAATGCATCCAGAGCATGCTGAGAAGGAACCGATGCTCAGTCAGGTAGTGGATGAGTCTAACAGGGACACTTTCATCGCTGGCCCTGTTCATCGTGTTAGGGAGACTCCACCTCCCCCCCTTCAGTATCATCTAGCTGCTCACTGGATAAAGGACATGACGCTAGAGGCGGTCTCAGTTCCTGTTTCCGAAGAGAGGAGGTCTTCTCTCGCGTGGTGTAAGAACAGCTTTCTTCTCAAGGAAGTCTATCTTTGGCTGTTCAGAAACCCGACCGCCTTCTCCTCTCGGACGCATCAGACACGGGCTGGGGTGCGACTTTGGACGGACAGGAATGCTCGGGAACATGGAATCAGGAACAAAGGACACTTCACATCAATTGCAAGGAGTTGTTGGCGGTTCTTCTGGCCTTGATAAACTTCAAGTCCCTCCAGCTTAACAAAGTGGTGGAGGTGGACTCTGACAACACCACAGCCCTGGCTTACATCTTCAAGCAGGGAGGGACTCTTTCGTGAAGTTGTTCTAGATCGCAAGGGACCTCCTCATCTGGTCTAAAGATCGAAAGCTCACGCTGGTAACGAGGTTCATTCAGGGCGGTATGAATGTCATGGCAGATCACCTCAGCCGGAAGGGTCAGGTCATCCCCACAGAGTGGACCCTTCACAAGAATGTTTGCAGCAGACTTTGGGCCCTGTGGGGTCAGCCAACCATAGATCTGTTCGCTACCTCGATAACCTAGAGACTCCTGTTGTATTGTTCTCCGATTCCAGACCCAGCAGCAGTTCACGTGGATGCTTTTCTGCTGGATTGGTTCCATCTCGACCTGTATGCATTCCCGCCGTTCAAGATTGTCAACAGGGTACTTCAGAAGTTCTCCTCTCGCAAAGGGACACGGCTGACGTTGGTTGGCTCCGCTCTGGCCCGCGAGAGAATGGTTCTTAGAGGTACTGCAATGGCTGGTCGACATTCCCAGGACTTTTCCTCTAGGAGTGAACCTTCTACGTCTTCCTCACGTAAAGAAGGTACACCCAAACCTCCACGCTCTTCATCTGACTGCCTTCAGACTTTCGAAAGACTCTCAAGAGCTAGGGGCTTTTCGAAGGAGGCAGCCAGAGCGATTCCCAAAGCAAGGAGAACATCCACTCTCGGAATCTATCAGTCTCAAGGGGAAGTCTTCCGTAGCTGGTACAAGACCAATGCAGTTTCCTCAACCAGTACCACTGTAACCCAGATTGCTGACTTCCTGTTATATCTAAGGAAAGTAAGATCCCTTTCAGCTCCTACGATCAAGGGTTACAGAAGTATGTTGGCAGCGGTTTTCCGCCACAGAGGCTTGGATCTTTCCACCAACAAAGATCTACAGGACCTCCCTAGGTCTTTTGAGACCTCAAAGGAACGTCGGTTGTCCACTCCAGGCTGGAATCTAGACGTGGTCCTAAGGTTCCTTATGTCATCAAGATTCGAACCTCTCCAATCAGCCTCTTTTTAGGACCTCACATTAAAAACTCTTTTCCTCGTGTGCTTGACAACAGCTAAAAGAGTAAGTGAGATCCACACCTTCAGCAGGATCATTGTTTTCACATCTGAAACGGCTACATGTTCCTTGCAGCTCGGTTTTTGCTGAACGAGCTTCCTTCACGTCCTTGGCCTAAGTCGTTCGAGATCCCAAGCCTGTCCAACTTGGTGGGGAATGAACTGGAGAGAGTACTTTGCCCAGTTAGAGCTCTTAGGTACTATCTAAATAGGTCTTAACCTTTACGAGGACAATCAGAAGCCTTATGGTGTGCTATCAAGAAACCTTTTCCAAGTTCTAAGAACTCAGTTTCTTACTATTCAGGCTTCTGATTAGAGAAGCACATTCTCATCTGAAGGAAGAAGACCTTGCTTTGCTTAAGGTAAGGACACATGAAGTGAGAGCTGTGGCTACTTCAGTGGCCTTCAAACAGAGCCATTCTCTGCAGAGTGTTATGGATGCAACCTATTGGAGAAGCAAGTCAGTGTTCGCATCATTCTATCTCAAAGATGTCCAGTCTCTTTACGAGTACTGCTACACCCTGGGACCATTCGTAGCAACGAATGCAGTAGTAGGCGAGGGCTCAGCCACTACATTCCCATAATCCCATAACCTTTTAACCTTTCTCTTGAATACTTTTTATGGGTTGTACGGTCGGCTAAGAAGCCTTCCACATCCTTGTTGATTTGGCGGGTGGTCAATTCTTTCTTGAGAAGCGCCGAGGTTAAAGGTTGTGATGAGGTCCTTTAGTATGGGTTGCAGCCCTTGATACTTCAGCACCTTAGAGTTGTTCAGCCTCCTAAGAGGAACGCTGCGCTCAGTAAGGAAGACGAACTTATTTAAGGCAGAGTAATGGCTCAAGTCGACTTCCTTACCAGGTACTTGTAATTTCATTGTTATTTTGAATAACTGATAATATGAAATACGGGATACTTAGCTTCTTGATATACATGTACACTGGTTTTCACCCACCTCCCTGGGTGTGAATCAGCTACATGATTATCGGGTAAGTTTAATATTGAAAAATGTTATTTTCATTAGTAAAATAAATTTTTGAATATACTTACCCGATAATCATGATTTAATTGACCCACCCTTCCTCCCCATAGAACCAGTGGACCGAGGAAAAATTGAAGTGGTGTCAACAAGAAGTACTGCAGTACCTGGCCACAGGTGGCGCTTGTGAGTACACCCCCTCTTGTATAGCGATCGCTGGCGTATCCCTTCCGTAGAATTCTGTCGGGCAACGGAGTTGACAGCTACATGATTATCGGGTAAGTATATTCAAAAATTTATTTTACTAATGAAAATAACATAATTCTGCATAAAAGCATAAACAGTAATAACAGAAATAAATAGGGTTCACCTGAAAAGGAAACATTAGCCACTCTAATGGAAATATAAAAATTTCACTATACATGCTGTTGTTACTAGGAACACTGTGCATATAAGAATGCCTGGCACTTGTGTCATTCTATTATGCTAAATGTCACCTGTGTAGAGAGAACAGTCTATAGTGTCATCACTTAAACACAAATCTCAACATGATATGCCTTACGAGTCTATCATGTACACCCTTCACTATAAGTCCCAAATAGTGCACTGTTCTTCGCAGTAATCAAGCAGCAGGTTTTATTACACTGCCTACCGCCACCGCATGAAATTTAATTTCTTGTAATTGCTTTGCGTAGTGCTTGAAGAAGACCCTCGAGGACTTCCATCCAGTATAAGCACGAAGGCTTTCAAACGACATCGTCTGGAAGAAATTCAGAGACGAGGCAACTTTTCTCGGATCATGACCTGCGGGTGTACTGTCTGGATCAGCTCTGCGAATAAAGTAGGTGATTTTCGCCCTTATCTGTTTCAAGGATAACGTTGAACCGGAAGTCTCTCCCCTGAAAAGCTGACCTCCCTTAAAGTCTGAAGTTCTACGAAGATAGACCTTTAGGCATTCCACTGGGCAGAGGGATGCTTCTTCCTTCAGAGGGCAGATTCTCCAGGGACCCCATCTCTTAGTGGGCAGCTCGTTCTTGGCGAGAAACGTCGGGTCTGGAAAGAGGTTCAGTTCTCCATTGTCTGTGAACTGAATGTGGCCATCATCCCTCGAGAGGGCCACTATTTCGCTAACTCTGGCTCCCGAGGCTAGTGCAAATAAGAATATCACCTTTTGAGTCAAGTCTTTCAGCGAGCTGTCCTCATTGTTCAGGGTTGATGCTAAATGAAGAACTTTGTCCAAAGACCATGAAATGGCTTAGGAGGAGCTGCGGGCCGAAGTTTAGCGCAGGCTTTAGGGATCTTGTTGAAGATTTTGTTGGAAAAGTCTACCTGGAAGGCGTAAAGCATTGGTCTGGCCAGGGCAGATTTACATGTAGTAATCATATTGGCTGCTAAACCTTGTTCATGAAGATGGATGAAGGACAAACAGAAATCCGTAGAAATCTCCTTAGGTTTCTTCGCCTTGACAAAGGCCACCCACTTCTTCCAGGAAGACTCATATTGTCTTCTTGTTGACTTTGACTTGTATTCTTCTAGGAAGTTAATACTGTCCCTAGAAATCCCGAACCGTTTCTTGACCGCTAAGGCGAGAAAATCATGAGATGAAGGTTCTGGGTTTTCACTGATGAAGCTGAGACAGTCAATTTCTGCACTTGCTGAGTCGGAACTGGGTCCGGCAACGGGATCAGCTTCAGGCGTAGTTCCGTTACCAGGGGGAACCAAACGCTGTTGGGCCACTTGTGGGCCACTATTGCTACTGTCTCTCGAAAGGATCTCAGTTTGTCGAGGACTTTCAGCAGAAGGTTGGTTGGAGGGAATAGGTAGATCTTGGACCATCTGTTCCAATATGGACATCGCATCCACTGCTTCCGCTAGAGGATCCTCGTACGGGGCTACATACCGGGGTAGCTTCTTGTTGTCGCTCGTTGCGAAGAGGTCTATCTGCAGTCCTGGGACTTTACGTAAGATGAAGGAGAACGATCTTGCGTCTAGGGACCATTCTGACTCTATCGGTTTGGTCCTGGATAGAGCGTCCGCTGTCACATTGCGGAACCCTTGAAGGTGGACTGCTGACAAGTGCCATCGTCTTCTCCGCTAGGCGGAGGATGGCTAGTATCACTTGGTTTATGTGAGGCGATCTCGAGCCCTGTCGGTTTAGGCATCTCATTACGACTTCGCTGTCTAGAACCCGACGGATGTGGATTGAGCAGCGGAGTTTCAGTTTCTTTAGGGAAAGAAAAACTGCCATGGCTTCCAGGAAATTGATGTGGAAGGTTTTGAAGAGGGGAGACCAGGTTCCTTGAACTTTCCGATGATGAGAGTGACCTCCCCACCCCTCTTTCGAGGCATCCGTGTGAACGGTGACTGACGGTGGAGGTGGTTGTAAGAGAACCTTGTTCTTTAGGTTTTTGGCCTCCGACCATGGCTTGAGTAGGGATCGCAGACGATTTGGTATCGGTCTTTGTAGATCTCTTCGAGCGTTTGGTGCATATTTTCTCCAGACTCCTGATGCATCTTTTAATTGTGCTCTCAATACTGGATCTGTTACTGAGGCGAACTGGAGAGACCCCAACACTCTCTCCTGTTGCCTTCTTGATATCCTTGTGGACCGAAGAAGGCTTTTGACAGATCCTGCTATCTCTTTCCTTTTCTTTGATGGAATGGAAAGGCAGTGCGACTGCAAGTTCCAGTGGACGCCCAGCCACTAAAACTTTTGAGCTGGAGACAGTCGAGATTTTTCCAAGTTGATCTTGAATCCCAAGTGTTCCAGGAACTGGATCACTTCCTTGGAGGCTTGCCTGCACTCTTCTTCGGATGCTGCCCACACCAGCCAGTCATCCAGGTAGGCTACCACCTGGATTCCTTTTAGGTGTAGTTGATGAATGACTGCATTCACAAGCTTGGTGAATACCCTTGGAGCTATGTTCAGACCGAAGGGCATGGCTCTGAAAACATTCTGTCTTCTTTGTAGTTTGAATCCAAGGTAGGGGGAAACTTGACGGCTGATTGGAACGTGCCAGTACGCATCCGTCATGTCTATGGCCGTTTGGGCAACAGGGTCCTGATGTGTTGAAGCGTCAGCATTTTGAACTTGTAGTTCACTATGAACTTGTTGAGTGGTGACAAGTCCAGAATTACTCTGAGCTTTTCCGAGTCCTTCTTCGGAACACAAAATAGCCTTCCTTGGAATCTGACAGACTTCGCCTTCCTTATAACTCTTTTGTTCAAGAGTTCCTGAACATATTCTTCCAATATGAGGGTTGAGTGTTGGAAGAATTGAGGGAAGGTTGGTAGAGTTGACCTCCAACTCCACCCTAGTCCGTTCTTGATTAGGCTGGGGGCCCAGGGATCGAAGGTCCAACGATCCCGGAAGGAGAAGAATCTCCCTCCTACCGGTAGCATCTCACTTTTGAGTGCTGGGTGGAGGATTTACCTCCTTGGCCACGTCCACCCTTGTTGCCCTTACCTCTGAAGGGGCGTCTGGAGGAACCTCGAGACTTCGGCCGAAAGGTTGTAGACTGCCTTTCAAACACTGGGGTGAACACTGGTGACTGAGTCGCCAGCGTTTGGGGCACCAGTTGGAAGGTGGTAGTTGGTTGTGCCACCGTCTTGGACACCGTGGCCACGGGAAGCTGTTGCTGTTGCTTAGGCCGAGAGGGCACTTTAGGTCGTTTTAGTCTATTCTTCAGCTGGGGACCCTCTTCAGCTGAAGATTTTCTTTTAGAGGACAAGCCCCATTTAGAGAGAAGTTTTCTATTCTCAGTGGCGGCTTTGTCCACGACCTCTTTGACCACTTCACTTAGGAAGAGGTCTTTTCCCCAGATGTTAAAAGCTATCAGCTTCCTTGGTTCGTGTCTCACCGCAGCCGAGGCGAACATGAACTCTATGCAAGCCCTTCGGGCTTTAATAAAGTTGTACAGGTCTTTGGTTACTGTTGCTGTAGTGGTTTGCGGACTGTGGCCAGAGGTAGCACCCGAACTGCCTAGTGTCCGAATGCCGACCGCAACCCGACGTTCACTACACAAAAAATATACAACAGTGGAATACCCAAAAACATGAGTAACAGTTCAACAGACCGGAGTACTGGGCACCACCCCTTGATTTATACTGGGCAAGGGGACCCAGCTAGAACCTGACTTACCCGTTTGCTTCTCCTCCCTTTTGCTTGCTGATCATAAGTACAAGTATAAGAACATAGGTGAAAGGAAATATTGTTTAATTAATTACGGGACACAGTGTGGGAGGAAAGAATTATGATAAATTACTGTACTTAAGAGATCGTAAAAAACAGGGTTTGGGGAAAAGAAGCCATGGTGGGAGGTTCTGAAATGAAATGCTGTACTGTATACATAAAACAGGCAAAAACACTATTTATTGGATAATTAAACTGTTTGGGTTATGTTAGCATGGACCCATCAATCAAATAGAAAATTAAAGACAAAATTAGCATTCCTTTATGTCAAACTTCAGCATCCGGGTAATAAGATACACCAATTAATCAAACAAGATTTCCGCAGGTGGGGCACTCATAAGTGTTCCTATACAGTTCAAGTATAACCAGGGGCACTTCTAACCGTGTATCTATTTGGGCAAGTACCAGTATCCCATCTCAATAGTTCCAGTTAACTCTTAATATTTATGACACCTAAACGTTTGACTGTCTCCACAAAAAGACGGTTTTAGGCTCCCTTACGATCACTTGGTTTTGGGGCAGACATTTAAAAAACTATCCATCACTAAGTTCCAGTATGGAATCACCTTTTCTGATCTGGTGATGTGGAGTAGCAATATCTTGATCCTTGTTGATGAAATCTTGGATTTGCAAGGTTTTCAACTGTCGAAGCTCTTTTTCAACTAAACTGAGAATACTGAAGAAGGGCTGTGCCTGATGTCAAAACTCCTCTAATGACAACATCTAGCTGAGCATTGAAAATTGAGTTCAGTTGCCTCTCTAAAAAAAAAACCTACAGACAGTAGGGCGTGCTGCAAAAACAGTGGTGGTTAGACAACTGGTATGACCAAAAAATATTACAATACCCCTTAAAAATATAAATAATGCTTCTATTCATGACTTTCTGTTAAAAAATTAAATGAATTTGTTGCTGGCAAAATATGTAAACCTATTTAAGAAAAATTGAAACCGTTACAGTCAATATATGGAAAATCATTACAGTACTGGGGCAGAATATCAGACATTATGACAAAAGGGAATTGATAATGAGTGTTACTTTAAAACATATATAATCCAAGCTCGTTATATGTGGAAATGGTTTGTATTTTCCCCAACTATTATTAATTTTTTTCACATCGCCAAATGGGATTTGGCGAAGACCATGTACATGTCCGGGGTATCTGGGATGCTTGCCATTGTCTCCAGGCCAGTCTGCAGAGACAAGGAAGCAGCAAGACGTTCTTTTGTCTCCTGTTCCCTACGCAGGAGAAAGTCCGACAGCTTGGGGAGGTCTTCGCCGAACTGTCGTCAGGCAATATCTGCCTCCAGCTTCCCAACTGTGAAGGTGTTGTGGACATCCTTCCAGTCCGCATCGTCTGATGGGAAGGCAAGGGAGAAGGGTCTACACTCTTCCAGTGTAGGGCACGGTTTCCCTGCCTCAACTGCCTTTAAGGCTGCCTTAAGCCCTTTGTCCATAAAGGGAAAGGCACGTTTGGGGTCAGCAATGAAGGACGGGTGCTTCTTGCTGAGAGCCGGAACCTTAGAGCTAGTAATGGCCCTCTCCTTTAAGGTGGTGATATATAAGGCCTAAGCCTTAGAGAGTTCAAGGACAATAGTTTCCTTCGGCTCTGTCTCCTCTTTGGATGCAGGTTACGTCTTAAGACGGACATAGCAATCCGGATAGGCCCCTTTGCTGGGCCAGAACTCACTTTCCTCCACTGGGACAGTGCCCAGTTTTTCTGAGAGGAAGATCTTCCCCCCGACATGGGCATGTGCTCTGCGTACCTCCAGGGGTTAACGTCAGAGAAGGCAGGGAGATCCTTAACGTTTAGCTTCTTCGGGGCCAAACGTGTTGCAACTAGCTGATGCATTTCAGTCCGAAGAGAGGCCTCCTTCTCGGACAATTTCTTTTGAAAGTCCTGCACCATGGACAACAACTAGTGCAACGTACTCGTGATAGAATCTAGTTGTGGTGCAGTGGAAGAGGTCGAAGGCACCTGCTCATTCACTGTGGCCGATGATACCGAAATCGTTTCGGCTTTCTCGGTTTCTGTCTCAGGTGGAACGTCATCCGCCTGATCCAATTCCTCCACTAGGAGATTGTTCTCAGTCTTCTCTGAGACAACTGACATGTTGTCCTCTAATTGGATGCTCTCTAAGGCATCCGAAACTTCAGATTCAACCGGAATCTGAACCAGGGGAATCTCAGGCTGAGCCTGGGGAATAACCGCATCCGAAGATGCCCTAGGGAAAAGACAAGCCCTCATCTTTTCGTTAGGAAAGTATGGGCCAGAAGTGTTCTTCTGGAAGCCCCTAACCCATTTCCGCAGCATTTCCCTTGCTGCGTCCCTTGACTCAGTGGACTTTTGATCGTCAAAAGCCCCTCTTACCAGTTTTTCACAAACGGTACATACCTGCGGGTCCCAGTACTTGAGAGCCCCCTTGGTGACTGCGCAGCGAGCATGGGCCCTGCACATGTCGTGGCCCTAGAAGTTCTTACTACGGACCCTGCAAAAACTATTCCCGCACTCGGGATGCTCCTCCTGTAGAGAAAGAAAAGCATATAAGTATTCGGTGTAATTCTCAGATTTCAGCATACATAATATAATTAATATTAGCTTGGATAGGGTAAGCTATAGATAGGAAAGATACCTACATGTGTTTCCTGTCCAGCCAATTGCTATGACCTCCTCCAATATTGAAAGTAGAATTCCTAGGAATTCTTAGGGGAAGATGATATCCTATGATATAAAGTGTCTTCTTGACACAATCTTCCAGTTTCAATATTGGGGATTAAGGACAATAATGGATACTAACCATTAATGGAAGAGAGAATCGCTCTCTTATATGTGATGGTCTCACAATAGGCTGCCCATGAAGCACCTTGTAGGTTGGAAAAACTTTGGGCTACAGCACTGACTGTTGGTAACAAGTTGCCAGTCCTGTCAGGCCTTCCGGCACATGCCGGCCTATTCTGGGCTATTGAAGCCAATTATTGTCTTCATAAAATTGGGTGGCAGACCGCCAGCAATGGCTCTGCTGGCTGCCGCCGGTGGCGGCTCTGCCGGCCGGCAGCCGACGATCCTTCCATCAAGTAGGACCCGGCGGCAGATGACCAGGTATGGGTGGCCGGCTGTCGGCCGGCAACTCAGCAGCCGGCAGTCGGTCCCTGAATGTCTATTGTCTTTGGGTTGTCGATCAACGACGTTCCCAGTAAGCGGCGGCAGGGCAACTGCCGGCAGGCAGACAATTGACATGGCCCAGTACGAAAGTAAGAGAGAAAGAGGATGGAGGAAGACAAGGGCTCAGCCTTGCCGGCCTGCATCCAGAATGAGGGTTCAAGTGGAAGGGGGAATTAAATTCGGGCATCCACCCAACCATATCCCAGTCATAAGGGCTATGGAAGGCAGTCCAAGGGAGGACTGAAGAACACTCTAAAGAATATGAGGGTACCCGCCGGCGGCAGACGGGGAACCTCAGGCCAGTCCTACAATAACCCCCCCCCCCCAGATGCTGAAGCCTTGATGTGGATGGGGGGCTTAGGGATTAGCAGCTGGGTTCCGATGTTTGGTGGGAATTGCTTCCCCACTGGTCCTTAGTGCCAAGCTGTTGATCCAACTAAATTAGTCAGCACTTTCTCTTTTCCTTTTGTTTTTTCCTTTTTTCTCCCATCTCCAACTCTTGGACATGAACTTGTTATTGACTTTGGCTTATGTTTGATTATGGTTTGGCTGCCTCTTTGGATTTGACGCAGGTGGGATGGACGGCATGCCATCTCAAAAGAACTCGAGTACCTGACGTGACCGAGCGAGGGGAAAGTTTTATGTCAAACCTTTCCCTCAGTGCTGGGTCTGACGTTGACGGCAGTCATGACGCCTCAAGTGCTGAGGGCGGGGTGTATCTCTGGATATTGCCCCTAGGGCGGCCCTAATTGTAGGGATGAACCCGTCCTCTAAGTGTGGCTCCTTGGTGGGTGGGGGGAATATCCAGACGAAATTAATCTTCTCGTCATTATGGCGAACCCACCGAAACCCGTTGACGACCAATCCGCTTCCTCTCTGGCTGACTCTTCCAGGAAAATAGTTCACTCGATGGACTCGCATTCATCCAGTGTTATTACTCTGGAACCTTTCATTCCAACTTCCCCCAGATGCCAGAGAAATAAAAACTCTGGCAGTTTAAATGAATATTTAAGGGTCCTATATTGTGAGGGAATTACTCGCAATGGGAATTATGAAGAATTATTTGATGTTCTGAAAAAGTTTGGAGATATAACAAGAATGAAACTGCAGCTCTCCAAAGATAAACAAGAATTTGAGGCTTATGTCACTTTTAGTAACACATTACAAGCTACAAATTCTTTTCATGAAATAAGAAATGGTAAAGTTTCTGACCTTTCTTGTCGAGTAAAATTGTATAGTATAAAAAATGTTTTAGACTCGGAATATGACTTTATACCCAAATGCTCTGCCTTGCATGAAGAAGTTCTGGAAAATACCAGAATAGTACCAGAACCAGTCTGGTATGTTGCTTCATACAAGGAGGGATGTAATAATCTGATAAAGGGGTATGAATGTATTGAAAAAAAGGTAGGCTGTATTCCACGGAAATTTAACACGCTATGGCCGTTGTCTGCTTATTAAAGCAGGTAACGAATCTCAAGCTGTATTATTGAATAATTTTAAAGCTTCCTCGTCAGATATAATCCAGAGAGTCTCTCCTCACCACTCTTACAACCACGCAAGAGGAATTATTTATACTAGGGATCTAAGTGAATTTTCTGATGAAGATATACTGAAAAGATGCCCAGCTACCGTTCTTAAAGCTAAAAAACTAAAAGGGAATAATAATGCAATTTGTTTAATCTTTTCATCACATTACCAACCAGATTACATCAAGATCAGACACTTAAACATTCCGGTCAAGAAATTCCACCCACGACCAATGCAATGTTATAAGTGTTACGAGTATGGCCACATTAATGTAAAGTGTACTAATAAGAAAAGATGTTATATTTGTTCCGAATTTCATGATCCCAACGAATTCCATGATACCTCCGCCGATTTTACTCATGAAAAGTTTTTTTTCAATATTAATCTTACCCGATGATCATGTAGCTGCAACTCTGTTGCCCGACAGAAAAAACCTAAGGTCGGGATACGCCAGCGATCGCTATACAGGTGGGGGTGTACAACAACAGCGCCATCTGTCGAGTAGGTACTCAGGTACTTCTTGTCAACAAGAACCAATTTTTCCTCTGTCGTGCCACCGGCAAGACCTACTTGGATACGCTGTTGTTTCTGGAGTTGATTTCACGCTTTTGGTGATGTATTCTCTCTAGATATTAGCTTTCGCTGTACAGGAGTTATTATCATTAGCTTATCAAGCTTTTTTGATTAGTTTTGGATTAATTGTTGACGACTTTTGATAGATTTTGGATTCCCCCCTGGCTAATTCAAGATGTCTGACCATTCTCAAGTCCCTAAGTACAGGCAGTGTAGCGCTAGGGACTGTTCTAGGCGTCTTCCGAAGGCCTCTATAGATCCTCACACCGTTTGTTCCAATTGTAGGGGTAAATCCTGTCAATTGGAAGATCGATGTGAGGAATGCGCTGGGCTTTCGGAATTCGATTTTAATGAATTCCTAAAGAATGCACGTAGGCTAGAGAAGGATAGGATCAGGAGGAGTTCGTCTCGCTCTTTTGATTTTTCCTCTCCCCATGCCCCTCAACCTATTCCTTCCCCTGTAGTGGTGACTCCCGACCCTGCTACTAGTGCTCAACCCTCGATGGCGGACATGATGCGTGCCATTCAGGCTCTTGGTGACAGAGTGGAGTCATTAGCTAATGACCGGAATCAACTTTTGGCCGATGTCAAAGAGTTGAAAGAGAAAAGTGCAGTGGGAAGTGTAGTGAGTGCAAGTGCGGTGAAAAGTGTCAGTGTCAGTGTTACGCATGAGGGTGCATCTGTTCGTGCCAGTCGTCCTCCCAGTCCGGGACCTCTTGCAAGCTCCCAAGCCCAGGGGAGAAGCAATGTCGAAGGACCAAAGGGTTCGACAGGCCTTGATCAGCGTACGGATGTACCCTCAGTGGTTGCGGACGTATCTTGCAGAGATCGTCCCATCCACAAACAGACGAGTGAGCCCATTCATTCCTCGTCTGTGGAAGAAGTTTCTAGGAAGAAACGCTGGACCAAGGTCTCACGACCTCTCAAGCGCAAGGTCCCTTCCGAGCGAGTCCAACGGCCCAGGTGTAGCCACTGGGTCAGTTCGGACTCGCCGCAGTCTTCCGAAGACTGCACACCTCCCAAGAGAGGTAGAGTGGTTCCGCAGCAGGCAATCACTCCGTCTGTTGCCGCACCAACCACGGTAGACCCTAAGTGGTCTATTCTGCAGACTATGCAGTCTCAGCTTGCTTCCTTCATGCAGGAGTATCGTGCTGAGAAGGTTGACACTGCACCTGTTAACCTACAACCTGCCACGGTTGTGCGCTCAGCAGATACTGCGGCTGCCTGCTCCCACACTCCGCCTGTGAGAGCTCCACCACCGATGCGCAGTCGACCCTGCCAGACGCATGTTGACGTTAGCCGACATGCGGCACCCTCCGTTGACATGCGTGAGCTACCGCATCAGCAGTGGGAAGGTGCTGTCAAGCTGCCGTGTTTTGACGCAATGCGGCAGTCTCCGCAACCCACGGCAGTCCCTCCCACGCACCAGCACTCCGCTTTTGTTGTTGCCAGCTCTCAGACTGAACAGCAGCGGCATGATGTTGGATCCAGTGCAGCTACGCATGCACCCGTGCTGCCGGATTCAGCCGTTCAGCTTTCTGCTCCACCTTTGCCACTTCCTCCTCAGCATTCGGATGAAGGAGTATCTGATGACGACGAAGCTGCGCATTTGGACGATCCGCACTCCGACATAGAAGAACCCAAGTCTACGCCTCCCTCCTTAGACTTTAGGAAGGTTCTTGCCCTGTTTAGGGAGTTGTATCCGGACCAGTTTGTGTCTGCAACCCCGCGCTCACCTCCCTTTGAGTTCGCTTTAGGCATGCAGTCAGCAGCTCCTGCCTTTACGAAACTCGTACTCGCGCGCTCATCCAAGAGAGCTTTAAGGGTACTGGGAGAGTGGTTGCAGTCCAAGAAGCAACTGGGGAAGACAGCCTTCATCTTTCCACCTACCAAGCTTGCTTCCAAATCTAGCGTCTGGTATGCCACGGGAGAGGAACCCGGCTTGGGAGTTCCTGCCTCTGCCCAGGGCGACTTCTCAAGTCTGGTTGACTCTCCCCGCAGGCTGGCTATGAGACGTTCCAAGATTTGCTGGTCCTTTTCGGACATGGACCATCTGTTGAAGGGAGTTTTTCGTGCTTTTGAGATCTTCAACTTCCTGGACTGGTGTTTGGGAGCGTTAAGCAGAAAGACCTCCCCTTCGGATAAGGACTCTGCCATGCTTATCATGTCTTGCATGGACAAAGCCATTCGGGATGGGTCTGGCGAGCTTGCGGCTTCGTACGTGTCCGGAGTGATTAAGAAGCGAGATCACCTTTGCTCCTTCTTGTCTGCGGGGATCACACCATGCCAGAAGTCGGAGTTGATGTTTGCTCCGCTTTCCAAGTGTCTCTTTCCGGAAGAGCTGATCAAGGGGATTGCTGCCTCGTTGATCCAGAAGGATACCCATGACCTGGTGGCGTCTTCCGCACGTAAAGTCACAGCTTTACCTTCCGTGCCTAGACCTAGGATGGACACACCAGCATCTAGGTTCATCCCGCCCTTTCGTGGCAGAACCTCCAGCAGAGGAGGTACCCGTGCCGACAGTCAACGTGGCAAAAAGAAGAAGGGTTCCAAGTCCTCAAAAGGCAGAATCTGACTGCCTTCCTCTCCAGACAGCAGTGGGAGCCAGGCTCAAGAACTACTGGCAGGCTTGGGAGAACAGAGGTGCAGACGCTCAGTCTGTGAAGTTGCTAAGAGAGGGGTACAGGATTCCGTTCTTGCGCAATCCCCCTCTAGCAACTACTCCCATCAACCTCTCTCCCAACTACAAGGAGGCTAGCTTTACAGCAAGAGGTGTCTCTCTTGCTACAAAAGGGAGCGGTAGTCATAGTCCGGGACCATCAATCCCCGGGCTTCTACAACCGTCTCTTCCTGGTAGCGAAGAAGACAGGAGGGTGGAGACCGGTGCTGGACGTCAGTGCTCTCAATGCTTTTGTCACCAAGCAGACGTTCACCATGGAGACGACGAAGTCGGTGCTAGCATCGGTCAGAAAGGAAGACTGGATGGTCTCGTTGGACCTAAAAGACGCGTACTTTCACGTCCCCGTCCATCCAGACTCCCAACCTTTCCTAAGGTTCGTCTTTGGAAAGGTTGTTTACCAGTTCCAAGCCCTGTGCTTTGGCCTAAGCACGGCACCTCTAGTGTTTACCAAACTGATGAGGAATATTGCCAAATTCCTGCATTTGGCAGACATCAGAGCCTCCCTCTATTTGGACGACTGGCTTTTAAGAGCTCCGTCAAGTCGTCGCTGTCTGGAGAATCTCAAATGGACTATGGATCTGACCAAGGAATTGGGTCTCCTGGTCAATATAGAGAAGTCCCAACTCGTCCCATCCCAAACTATTGTCTATCTAGGTATGGAGATTCAGAGTCGAGCTTTTCGGGCTTTTCCGTCGGCCCCCAGAATCAGTCAAGCCCAAGAATGCATCCAGAGCATGCTGAGAAGGAACCGATGTTCAGTCAGGCAGTGGATGAGTCTAACAGGGACGCTTTCATCGCTGGCCCAGTTCATCGCGTTAGGGAGACTCCACCTCCGCCCCCTTCAGTATCATCTAGCTGCTCACTGGAGAAAGGACATGACGCTAGAAGCGGTCTCAGTTCCTATATCCGAAGAGATGAAGTCTGCGCTGACGTGGTGGAAGAACAGCATTCTTCTCAAGGAAGGTCTACCATTGGCTGTTCAGACCCCCGACCACCTTCTCTTCTCGGACGCATCGGACACGGGCTGGGGTGCGACACTGGACGGACGGGAATGCTCGGGCACGTGGAATCCGGATCAAAGAACACTTCACATCAACTGCAAGGAGCTATTGGCAGTTCATCTGGCCTTGAGAAGCTTCAAGTCCCTCCTTCTAGGCAAGGTGGTGGAGGTGAACTCCGACAACACTACAGCCTTGGCGTACATCTCCAAGCAGGGAGGGACTCATTCGAGGAAGTTGTTCGAGATCGCAAGGGACCTCCTCACCTGGTCAAGAGATCGAAAGATATCGCTGGTAACGAGGTTCATTCAAGGCGACATGAATGTCATGGCAGACCGCCTCAGCCGGAAGGGTCAGGTCATCCCCACAGAGTGGACCCTTCACAAGAATGTTTGCAGCAGACTATGGGCCCTGTGGGGTCAGCCCACCATAGATCTGTTCGCTACCTCGATGACCAAGAGGCTCCCAATTTATTGCTCACCGATTCCGGACCCAGCAGCAGTTCACGTAGATGCCTTTCTTCTGGATTGGTCCCATCTAGACCTGTATGCGTTCCCTCCGTTCAAGATTGTCAACAAGGTACTGCAGAAGTTCGCCTCTCACGAAGGGACACGGTTGACGTTGGTTGCTCCCCTCTGGCCCGCGAGAGAATGGTTCACCGAGGTACTGCAATGGCTAGTGGACGTTCCCAGGACTCTTCCTCTAAGAGTGGACCTTCTGCGTCAGCCGCACGTAAAGAAGGTACACCCAAGCCTCCACGCTCTTCGTCTGACTGCCTTCAGACTATCGAAAGACTCTCAAGAGCTAGAGGCTTTTCGAAGGAGGCAGCCAGAGCGATTGCCAGAGCAAGGAGGACATCCACTCTCAAGGTCTACCAGTCAAAATGGGAAGTCTTCCGAAGCTGGTGCAAGGCGAATTCAGTTTCCTCAACCAGTACCTCTGTAACGCAGATAGCTGACTTCCTTTTACATCTAAGGAATGTGAGATCCCTATCAGCTCCTACGATCAAAGGTTACAGAAGCATGTTGGCAGCAGTCTTCCGCCACAGAGGCTTAGATCTTTCCACCAACAAAGATCTACAGGACCTCCTTAAGTCTTTTGAGACCTCAAAGGAGCGTCGGTTAGCCACACCAGGTTGGAACCTAGACGTGGTTTTAAGGTTCCTGATGTCAGCAAGGTTCGAACCGCTTCAATCAGCCTCTTTTAAAGATCTCACTTTGAAGACTCTTTTCCTCGTTTGCTTAGCAACAGCTAAAAGAGTCAGTGAGATTCACGCCTTCAGCAGGAACATAGGTTTTACATCTGAAACGGCTACATGTTCCTTACAGCTTGGTTTTTTAGCTAAAAACGAGCTTCCTTCTCGTCCTTGGCCCAAGTCGTTCGAGATCCCAAGCCTGTCCAACTTGGTTGGAAACGAACAAGAGAGAGTACTATGCCCAGTAAGAGCTCTTAAGTACTATTTAAGACGTACAAAGCCATTACGAGGACAATCAGAAGCTTTATGGTGTTCTATTAAGAAACATGCTTTACCGATGTCTAAGAACGCAGTTTCTTATTACATCAGGCTTTTGATTAGAGAGGCCCATTCTCATCTGAAGGAGGAAGACCATGCTTTGCTGAAGGTAAGGACACATGAAGTTAGAGCTGTCGCTACTTCAGTGGCCTTCAAACAGAACCGTTCTCTGCAGAGTGTAATGGATGCAACCTATTGGAGAAGCAAGTCAGTGTTCGCATCATTTTACCTTAAAGATGTCCAGTCTCTTTACGAGAACTGCTACACCCTGGGACCATTCGTAGCAGCGAGTGCAGTAGTAGGTGAGGGCTCAACCACTACATTCCCATAATCCCATAACCTTTTTTAATCTTTCTCTTGAAATGCTTTTTATTGTTGTTTTTGGGTTGTACGGAAGGCTAAGAAGCCTTTCGCATCCTGGTTGATTTGGCGGGTGGTCAAATTCTTTCTTGAGAAGCGCCTAGATTAGAGGTTGTGATGAGGTCCTTTAGTATGGGTTGCAGCCCTTCATACTTCAGCACCTAGGAGTCGCTCAGCATCCTAAGAGGATCGCTAGGCTCAGTAAGGAAGACGTACTTAAAAAGGCAGAGTAATGGTTCAAGTCGACTTCCTTACCAGGTACTTATTTATTTTATGTTTGTTATTTTGAATAACTGCTAAAATGAAATACGGGATACTTAGCTTCTAATGTTAACATGTATGCTGGTCTCCACCCACCCCCCTGGGTGTGAATCAGCTACATGATCATCGGGTAAGATTAATATTGAAAAATGTTATTTTCCTTAGTAAAATAAATTTTTGAATATACTTACCCGATGATCATGAATTTAAGGACCCTCCCTTCCTCCCCATAGAGACCCAGTGGACCGAGGAGAAAATTGGTTCTTGTTGACAAGAAGTACCTGAGTACCTACTCGACAGATGGCGCTGCTGTTGTACACCCCCACCTATATAGCGATCGCTGGCGTATCCCGACCTTAGGTTTTTTCTGTTGGGCAACAGAGTTGCAGCTACATGATCATCGGGTAAGTATATTCAAAAATTTATTTTACTAAGGAAAATAACATGTTTCCATTGTGAGGGAGCTCACTCTCCCAATTCTAAACTGTGTCCTCAGTACAAACTGGAGCAATCAATAATTGAGACTGCCAATAATGAGCATATAACTTTTGGCGCAGCAAGGAAAAAACTTAATGGTTCTAATCCAACATATGCCAGAGTTTTGTCCAATCCCGTAAAGTTAAATAATAATTCAAGGAATACTTACCCCACAGTTACTGCTGGATCTAAATATACTGAGATTTCACCTTCTTCGTCAACAAATCCCTCAAGGCCCGACAAGATTTCCAATAATTCCAGCAAGCCACAGAACTTTCATCCAGTTCCAGCTATTCTGGAAAACAATAATAGCAGTAGAATAAACAAAAAACCAAATAACAAAGTAGGCCAAAATGGTCCCTTAAAGCAAGAAGACCGTATTCCACTGCAAAACCGTTTCAACACACTTGCCACAGACAGTGCCAGCAAGGCTATAGAAAACATAGGAGAAATAGAGATGGTTGATATCGAGCCCCATAAATCAAAATGCGTAAGCAAGAAAAGAGTAATTGAAGATACAACACCACCCAAACCCCAAAAAACAAATAATATAGAATTTATACCAGATGCAATTGAAATGGATATCGAAAAATTACTAGAACTCCCAACCTCTGGACCCGAACCTAACACAGTCAATAACCACATCACTAAACAAGTGATAAACGTTGAAGTCCATAGGAATCCCAATGACCCTCAAGGAAGTGAAAGCAAGTCAAATAATAATGCACCCATTAAAGAAATAAGCCCTTCTCCAGTTCTAGGTATGACTGGAAAACTAATGCTTTCACGTAAAACAATGGCAGAAAATACAACACACAAAGTTTCATGTGGTTGTAATGATTGCTTCATGGCAGAATTCAATGACCCTAAAAATCTAAATGTACATAAGATGAATAATATAATAGATAATTTTACTAAGAACAAAAACAAAAACCAGTATGGCAAATTAGAAAGCCACAATGCTGGTTGTATGTGTGTTGACCATCTAATAAAGAAACGTGCAACAGGCACCCTCCAACTGGAAAAATTTATAGAGAAACTTAACCTTAATCCAAATGACACTCAGGAAGCTAATACAAACAAGGGTAAAACCCAGGGAGCCATACCCAAGGAACCAAATCTTGATTCAAAAACTACATCTAGCGTAGTCAAACAGAAACCCGTCTCCAACAGAATAAGCAGAAATAATGCCTTACCCAGTGGAAATTTATCTTCTTTGCCGTAACGTTCAACCCTTACATAATTCAGTGGAATATTAATGGTCTTAAAACCCGTTTACATCTAGGGGAAATCCAAAGACTATTGAAAAATTATAACCCTATTGCAATATGCTTACAACATACTAATGATACTGTTCCTTCAATAGGAAACTACAATTTAGCATCTCGCTCAATCCCTTCTCCCAATGCTTTAGGGACTGCAGTATATGTTCATAATAAAGTAACTTATGATGCTTCAATATTCAACACATCAGAATTTCAATTATCTGGAGTTAGATTACATCTAAATAACAACACCTTTAATATCTATAATATGTACAATCAACCCTCTTTCAATTATGATATACAAAATCTACCTAAAGTACTCCCAAATATGCAAGAGGATATACTATTACTAGGAGACTTCAATTCCCATAACTCCATATGGGACACCAATTGTGTTGATGTTGACATAAATGGTTCAAAGGTTGAACAGATGATGAATGATCATGACCTCTGTATATTAAATGAGGCAGAGAGTAGCACTTACTATTCAAAAGCTCATGGAACCTATTCGTCAATAGATTTAACTCTGTGTTCCAATAATATTGTTGATAGGTTCGAATGGAATGTCTTAGACGACCTGTTTACCAGTGATCATTTTCCTATTTTGATTACCATATTAGGACATACACCAACTTCTTCGATTCAACGATATAATACAGATAAAGCTGACTGGGATAAGTTCAAGTTTTACACTAAGCAAGTGCCTCCCTTTGATTACTCCCAAGATCATGATAAAACAAATGATGACGTTGTGAATTTCATCACACAAGCGGCTGATAAATCGATACCTCTGACTGGCACCCGACAGTTAAAACATTCAGTCCCATGGTGGTCAGAGACATTAACCCAGCTGATAAACGAAAAGCATGCAGTTGGAAGAAAATTAGAAACCCTAAATAAAAGATTCAAACATTTGAGCACTGGTCCCCTAATGTTAGGGAATAAAATAAACAAACTGGTTGACATAGCAATAGAAATTAGTGTGTTGAAACCATATTTTAATAGGGTTTCTGCTAAATTCAGAAAGGAAGTAATTAAAGGCAAGATAATTTCATGGCAAAAATACGTGTCAAGCATATCGGATAATACTTCTGTGCAGAAGGTGTGGCAGAAGTTTAGGAAGATCAATGGCTCTTACAGCAAACCAGCGAGACACGCATTAATGCATAACGGCTCGTTAATACATGATACTCAGACAATCTCTAATATCGGCCATAATATTGAAAATATAAGCAGCATTGATAATTTAGATGCCCACTTTCGAGCCATTAAAAGAAGAGAAGAAGCAACACCATTGGACTTTGATACTATGGAGGATATCTATTACAATAAAAGATTCACTGAAGAGGAGTTGGAATTTGCCTTATCTAATTGTAGGTCAACAGCCCCGGGTAAAGATAAGATAAATTTCGATATGATTAGAAATCTAGCCCCTTTAGCTAAAGCATATCTATTGGATTTTTACAATCATCTTTGGACCAAACACCTATTTCCAAAGGCATGGAAGCATGCAATAGTAATACCAATAGTAAAGGCAGGGAAAGATCCAAGTAATCCAAACAATTACAGACCAATTTCATTAACCAGTTGCATATGTAAATTACTGGAAAAAATGGTAAATTATAGACTAAATTGGTGTTTACGTCGCAATAATATTCTATCAACTTCTCAATTTGGCTCACAATCAGAACGATCTTCTTTGGATTCACTTTCACACTTAGAAAATTATATACGTAGAGGCTTTGAACGAAAACAGATCACAATAGCCATATTTTTTGATATTCAAAAGGCATATGATACAACGTGGAGACACTCGATACTAAAATCCTTACATCAGAATGGTTTTCGAGGACACCTTCCTATTTTTATTAGAAATTTTATTGGTGGAAGAACGTTTCAAACTCGTATTGATAACATTTACTCCGAATCTTTTAATCTTGACAGTGGTGTACCGCAAGGCAGTGTTTTAAGCGGGACTCTTTTTGCATTGGCAATTAACGACATTGTTAATCAAATGCCACAAGGAGTGCAAAGTAGTCTATATGTAGATGACTTTGCAATTTACTATTCCTCCAATAGCTTGCGTCATTTACAAAGGATTCTAAATAGTGCCACTAGAAAAATACTAGAGTGGACCGCATCTGTTGGTTTTAGACTTTCGGCAGAAAAAACTCAAGCCATAATGTTTTATAAAAATAGTAGATGGAAGCAGAACCAAGATATCAATCTAACATTGGGCAACGTACAAATCCAATTTCAAGATAAGGTAAAGTTTTTGGGACTAATTTTTGACACCCATTTGAATTGGAAAGCACATGTATCATACATCAAATCCAAATGTAACAGTGCTCTTAATTTAATGAGGAAATTATCTCACACAACCTGGGGTGCAAGGAGATCAACTTTACTAATGATGTATAAAGCATTAGTATTATCAAGAATTGATTATGGTAGCCCAATTTATGGTTCAGGATCAGAAGCAACTTTGAAATCTTTAGATCCAATACACACTCGAGGCCTGAGAATTTGTAGCGGAGCATTTAGATCATCCCCAAATCTCTCAGTTTTATGTGAAATTGGAGAACCCCTATTGTCTTTGCATCGGGATTTTGTAACAATGCGGAGTGCATTGAAAATTTTATCCACTAATTCTCCAACAAAAAAGCTTTTTAATGAGAGGGACATATTTATAAACAACCATGAACCACCATTCCCAATTAGGGCAAACAGACTGTTACAATCAACAAACGTTAAAGTGAATCTTATCCAACCATCTTTATTTCCCCCACCTTGGATTATGACAAGGACAAGAATCTGTTCTCATCTGTTTTATTTATCAAAAAAATTCACTTATACTCCGAGTCACCACAAGCAAATTACCATAGAACATATTCAGAGAAAAGGTCCTCACTATGCAATATATACTGATGGTTCTAAATCCCCAATGGGTACTGGATGTGCTGCTGTATCTTTAGATGGAACACAACAATTATCGTTGCCAAAAGAATCATCAGTATTTACATCAGAGTTATATGCCATTTTACAAGCAATCAATATGATTAAAACCATTGAAGATAGGAAGAATTTTAAATTGGTCATCTATTCAGATTCTCAAAGTGCCATAGTGGCCCTTAAAAATTATACTCATAGGAACCACTTGATCCTAAGAATTAAAGACCTTATAAGTAAATTATCTTCTGAGTGTGTAAGTGTCGAGTTATGCTGGATACCGGCTCATGTTGGAGTTGTTGGTAATGAAAAGGCGGATGCTGCTGCTAAAGAAGCCATTAAATTACCACAACAAAACATTAACCTCCCAGTTGGAGATTTGATTACATTATTAAGGCATTTCATATTGGAAAAATGGCAGAATATTTGGAATAATGTGCCAGAAAATAATAAATTAAGGCAAATTAAACCGAAGGTTGCTCCTTGGGATTCCTCGACACAAAAGAACAAGAGAACAGAAGTAATTTTAACCAGATTACGAATTGGACACTCGAGATTAACCCATGAATTTTTAATGAGTACACCTCACGGCACGGTTCCAATGTGCAGTGAGTGTGATACTTTTTTATCTATTAAACATATATTTTCGGTTTGTAAAGTTTTTCAGCAAGAGAGAGAGATATGTTTTGGTCAGAAAACTTTTTCTGACATTTTACCTGAATCAAGTAATTTTTCTGCTTCTAGAATTTCAACCTTTTTAAGGAATTCACGTATCATTGATAAAATCTAAATTTTTACCTAAGTTTTTTACTAATTCATTTTAAATTACATAGATTTAATATACTGTATAGTTAATTATTTTTATCACTCAGATTTCATATATATATATATATCTACTCATCCATCTATTCACCCATATTTAGAATGTTTAAAGATTATAAGTATATACTGTATACAGTATACATATATATAATTCTTTTTTTTTCATTTATTTATTTTTTTTCCTTATCAATTGAATTTTTGATAATCTTTTAATTCTTTATATCCCGATTTTTTTGGGGGGGCAGCCCTGTGAGAGTCAAGCTTGACTCATTGGGCTGGTAAAACTCCTTCTTTTAATAATAATAATAACCTACAATAACCCTTAGGGTCAATGTAGAACGACGTCCAGGAGGGTGTTGGTTCAGTCAACACGAAAGAGATAGAGGGGAGGGGATAGGTGTCCTACAGGTAAGGTAATGCCCAAAGGCACTACTTAACCTAAGGGATTCTGGTCTCATGGAGTAACCTCGGGTAGGAGAAATCATTTCCCAGGTTGTGTTGGTCAAGTGAGAGGGTGTCCGTTGGATACCATCTCACAGGAGAACAGAATCTCGTGCCAGAGACCTTAGGCAGTGAAGAATTCATTTCTTTGGTCTAAGGTCTACCAGCACAGGACTGTCTGCTAGGCCAAGTAAGGGGGAATTGTCATACAAAACCCCCAAGTAGGGTCTAGGGAGGTCTAGCCTCCTGTAAGAGCAGCTTAACCTGACATGGGAAATCATTTCGCCAAGACAGGAAGATGCCTAACATAGACTGATACTATGATGTCCCGTTCTAAACTCAAAACCGACTCAGTGGTTAGGAGAAAGAAAACGGAACTTTGCCAGAACTCGGATCACAGCAAAGAAAACTGTAGGCTAATCAGAGGGAAGGGGGATTGCTCTTAGATCTCCTAGGAGATAGTATCGACTTAAAAGGTATAGGAGGTGTCAGTCTCCCCTTAAAAGGCAATACAAGAGCAATGGGGACATGTATGAAAGTATACTAAAGCCCCTAGGCTAGTAGCCTAAGAGCCTTGAGAATCGTTCACCGAAACTCTCTGTATACTATCTTGGAAGAGGAAAGCATAATTAAGTAATATCATAAATGTGTAAAATATTGCCTGTGCTTCAATAAAACTTTACTAGGAAGGTTATATCATGCATGAAGTGTGTAGGTGCCTAGGCTACGAAGCCTAGCACTCGTGAGGCTCAAAATAAATAGCCATGTCCACGACAACAATGACATAATATAAGAATCCCTAGCTAAAATTCTAAATACTGTAGCTAAAGTTATTAAAGCTAATAATGCTGGGAAAGGGTCGTTCTGGCTAACTAAATGTACAGAAAGAACGACCGCGTCCATGACGCCATCCGGCTGGCAACAGCTCTTGTTACGTTAATTACGATCTCAATCGAAAAGCAAAACTGGCAAGAGCTTACATTTACACAAAATAAAGATATTACTTAACTTTCCAGAAGCTGATGAGGCTGGTGAAGACATGATAGCGTCCAAAAACTCCAAAATAGCTAGAGATAACACGGAATAACACCGGTCAAACGAAGCTACGAGAGAAAGAATGACTTGGTGGCGCCTCGCGGTGGCGAATTGGCGCACTATTTGCAGAGCAGTAGGAGTGTCGAGAGCGTTGTCTCTTTAACGACTCTCCTTATTCTTGCCTCTCTTTCCCCTCGAAGTGAAAGCTCTATTGGGGGCATAGATAGCCATGAGACGTGTGTGAAAAGGAAATAACCAAAGAAATAAAAACAATATAGGAAAGTAAAATGGTATGAATGAAAAATAATATTGAAAGGAAATATAAAATGAGATGGTTTTATAATGAATGAACTGGATAGGGAAAATAGTCCAGTGGAAGTATTTATGTGAAATTGGGTAGTGAAAAGGAAATAACAAAAGAAATAAACCCAATTTAGGCAGATAAAATGGAATGTATGATAAATAATATTGAATGGGAATATAAAATGAGATGATTTTAAAAGGAATAGGATAATAAAACGAGTAATAGAATGGGAAAAACCTTCTGCGCAGGGGGGAGGGGTTTCTGCGCAGAACGAAACTGGTATGCATGAACGAACGAACGTACGGGTGCTAATGTTAGCATGGAATGTTAACATTTGATCTACATCAGACGTTGGCAGCACTGGTTACTGTATTTTTTCATGAGACATAATCTTTGCAACGGCGCCTCCAAAGTTTATCCAGATAAACTGTTTTGTATTTTCCTCCGTTTATTATACATTCAAGAAGTTAATGTATAGAGAAGAAAAGGCTTGTTTTAAGATTATATATCGTTTCCCCAGTATGTTTACCCCACCCAAAACCCCGAGTTCCCACTGGGGGTCCCCCATTATCGTAGGATATCGATGTATATATATTTCAGAAACTATCCATTTGCAACGGGAACGAGTGTCATTTTCGAAGAGAAGGAATTTTTTCTATAAGAAAAAGTATTTTTTTCCTAGGTTACATTGCCCTGTAATACACTACAATAAAACCGAATTAAATACGCAAGATGGCATGGACAAATTGTATGAGTATTTGGATAAGTGGTGTAAAAAGGATGAACTATCAGGTGCTTACGAAGGCTGAAGAAAATTTATTAAGTATGAGAAAAATAAAGAAGATTCTATGGAAAAATATATAAATGAATTTGATAAAAGAGCAAAAGTATTTAATAAATTCAAGATTGAGATCTCAAAGTGTATATTAGCTTTCATTTTACTAGACAATGCAGCATTGGATACACAACAAAAACAGATAGCGTTAACGGCAGTGTCATTTGATAAACCAGAAGAAATGTACGACAATATGAAAGTGGCTCTAATAAAATTTTTAGGGAGCCAAGAATGTTTTTCCTTGGAAAATGAAAATGAGACCTCGGTTTCCAAATCTGATGCTGCAGTGGCGATAAAGGTGGAAAATGCGGAAACTGCGTTAGTAGCCGAGGAAGCTTATCTCTCGGGTCATGGAAGGTATAGATGGAATGACAATAGACGTAATCGCTACATTAGAGGTCGTAGTCGAGGTAGAAGTAATTGGAGGAACAGTGAACATCAGGATTTTGCTAGAAAGTGCTCTGTATGTGGCTCAACTTTACATCTAGCAGCATCATACCCTCATAATGTATATGTTAATCAAAATGAAGGGAAGAAAGAGGATAAAAAAGAGGGAAATAAAGAAGTTCACTGTATGGAAATTTTTACAAGTAATAATTCTGGGAATACATTAATTGAATCATTTAACTATGGAGTGTTAGATTCAGCGTGCAGCTCAACAGTATGCGGAATAGACTGGTACCGCACATTTCTGGATTCATTGGACCATAAAGAATTACAAGAAGTAGAGGAAGAAGAAAGTAATTCGAAATTCAAGTTTGGTGATGGAGAGATTTATAAATCATTTAAAAGGGTCAATCTTGACGCGACCAGAGAACTTACTGAAGGTCGCGACCCAAGCTCACATGTGGCCTGCCTCGGCATTGCCCTCAGGGCACGTATCCTTCCGCCTAGGCCTACCATTACAGAAAACGGGAGTAGGGTAAACTACACAAAACTCTGGTCGGTTGAGAAGAGGTTCCAGGTAACTCCAATGAAAGTAGTTCAAGGTAAGTATGTTAGGAAAAATACAAATTACTAATAATTTGTGATTTTGCCTGTTACAATTGTTGGCATCAAGACGAGAATTGGAGTTGAAGTAGTAGAATGCGCAATTCCTCTGTTGATAAGCAAAACTACATTAAGTAGCTGTAATGCTGTTATCAACTTCAAAACTGATATGGCACAAATTCTGGGAAGGGGAATAAAACTAAATAAAACTACTACTGGACACTATAAAATTCCATTCCTTGATAAAAACAAAAGTGAAAATAGAGACAGTTGCTTTCACCATATCTGGAGATGAAAAAGAAAAAGAAGTCAAAAATGAGGAAGATTCATCAACAATTTGGGCATCCTAGTTATGAGAGATTGAGGAAGTTGTTGATTGATGGTGGTATAACTGATCAAGATTGTTTCAAATATGGACAGGAAATATGAAATGAATGTGAAGTATGCATCAAGTTTAAAAGAACACCACCTAGACCAGTAGTAGGTTTTAATCTCGGAAGAGAATTTAATGATGTCGTAGCACTTGATTTAAAGGAGTGGAAAAAAGGTGAAATATACCTATTACATATGATTGATATGGCTACTCGATTTTCGAAAACAGGCCTAATAAAAAGTAAAGGAACAGGATTAGGTGCTCCATCGAAGTACTTTTGTGATAATGGAGGTGAGTTCGCCAACTCAGTGTTCTTAGATTTATGTGAGAATTTGAACATTCAGGTCCTTCACACAGCAGCCGAAAGTCCTTTCAGTAATGGGTTATGTGAACGGAATCACTGTGTCATTGATGAAATGATGAAGAAAATGATGAGTGAAGATCCAAAGATGAAGTTAGAAACAGCAGTACTATGGGCCGTCAATGCTAAAAACAGCCTCCAAATGATAGGTGGCTACAGTCCATTTCAACTTGTGTTCGGACGCAATCCCAGGTTGCCATGTGCCATGAATGACACATTGCCAGCGTTGGAAGGCACATCATCAAGCGAAACTGTCGCCAAACATCTTAATGCGGCACACAGCGCACGAAAAGCATTTATTACCGCTGAAACATCGGAGAAGATTTGGCGTGCTTTGAGACATCAAACAAGACCATCCAGAAAAGAGTTCAACAATGGAGATTTAATATATTTTAAAAGAGATGATAATGCTGAATGGAGAGGACCTGCTACAGTAATTGGTAAGGATGGCAAAACTGTCATATTGAAGTATGGTTCATATTTAGTAAAAGCTCATGAAACAAGAGTTCAACATGCTCCTTATGATTTTAGTAAAGATTCATCAGATTTGGAAAATGAAAAGAATAAATATGAAGAACAAAGCAACAATAAACAAACCAGTATCGACATTGTAACTCAAAGTGAAACTGAAGATCAAAATAAAACTAATAATGAAGAATGTATCAAAGAGCTTCCTAACAAAGCAATTCGTTTGGACACAGACATACCAAAAATTGGTCATGCGATTTAGATAAGTCTGTGAGGTAAAGATGAATGAAAAAATGCAGTTGTTCAGAGTCGGGCAGGAAAAGCTACGGGTCAATATTGTAATTGGAGAAGTTTGATGATGGTACAAGTATGGCAATAGATTGGAACAATGATGTAGAAGATTATTGCTATGTTGAGGAAGCCAATCAAAATGAGATAATGAATGAATCAACGAATGATCGAATTTCGATAGATGTCAAGCCAAAGAAAGAGAACAAAAAGAAACACAAACTCGAAAGTATTGAAGAAAAAGAAGCAAAAGAGAAAGAATTTGAAAATTGGAAAAACTAAAATGTTTACGAAGAGGTGAAAGATGAAGGACTGAGATTCCAATCAGTGAGATGGGTTTTGACAGAGAAGCAAACAGGAGATGGGTCAAAGCAAATGAAGGCAAGGCTAGTAGCAAGGGGGTTCGAGGAAGAAGAGCAAATACAGTCAGATTCACCTACAGTTTCTAAAGAAATTCTGAGAACATTCATGGTAATTGTAACATCCAAAGGATGGAACATTAATTCAATTGACATAAAAGCCGCGTTTTTACAGAGCACAGAGTTCAATAGAGAGGTGTTCATTAAACCTCCCAAAGAAGCAAAGTGTGAAAATGACACACTGTGGAAATTGAACAAGTGTGTGTATGGACTTACAGATGCTGCACGTAACTGGTATTTGACTATGCAAACATTCCTACTACAAATAGGGTGCACTCAGGTGAAAACCGACCCTTCTGCTTTCTACTGGTTTTATGAAGGTGAACTTGAAGGTGTATTTGTCATGCACGTGGATGATTTTATGTGGGGCGGAACGGAAAGATTCAAGAACATAGTTATTAACAAAATTCATCAAAAGTTTAATGTTGGACAGCAATCACAAAATATTTTCAAGTACATTGGATTGGATGTTACAAGTTTAATGTTGGACAGCAATCACAAAATATTTTCAAGTACATTGGTTTGGATGTTACTGAAAACAAAAATGGAATCATTGTGCAGATATAGTCAATCAATTTCCCCTATAGAAATCAATTCAGAGAGGGCACTAAATAAAAGTTCAAAATGCAATAAGGATGAAATAGAAAATCTCAGAAGTATTGTCGGACAACTTGGATGGTTGAGCACAAACACTCGTCCTGATATCTCTTATGAAGTATTACAACTGAGTTGCAGTATGACAAATCCTAGAGTTGAACACTTATTGCAAGCAAACAAGTGCCTCAGAAAGGCGACCACATTCGAGAGTTCTATATTCTTTCCGAAACTGGGTGACTTAAAGAAGTGCAGACTTATTGTTTACATGGTAATCTTCCTGATGGTGCCAGCCGTGCAGCTGGTTTCATAATTTGTTCCAACACAGAGACTTACCTCGAAACACTTTCTTAGGAGTTACCTGGAACCTCCTCTCAAACGACCAGAGTTTTGTGTAGTTTACCCTACTCCCATTTTCTGTAATGGTAAGCCTAGCGGAAGGATACGTGCCCTGAGGGTAAACCCGAGGTAGGCCACATGTGCGCTTGGGTCATGATCTCCAGTAAGTTCTCTGATCACGTCGTGATATCATCTTGACGCTCCTCTGATCTCAGTGCGACCCTTTGTGTCTCGTGGCCACGTGGTTACCGCATGGTCCGTTGTGCTCTCCCTCGTGCTTAGTGCTTTAACTTTGTGCTTTGGCTTTTTAATTCCTTTGTGCTTTCGCTTGTGCTTATTAGTGTTATCATTCTTTTTCCGCTTCGTGCCTGTGTCTAGCGGTATTGTGTTTGTGTGCGATGGAGCATACTCGCCGTTGTCCTGGGCCTAGGGCCGGGAAATCGTGTGGGGCTTTCTTATCGAAGCCCGATGTAGATCCACACTCCCTTTGTTCCTCGTGTAGGGGTAAAGTGTGCTCTCCTTCGGACACGTGTCCGGAATGTGCTGCCTGGAGTGAGGTCCAATGGGTCAAGTACGGGACCAAGAAAAAGAAATCCTCAAAGCGTTCTCCCAGGAAGGCTAGTGTTTCTTCTCCTGCGACTTCGGCCGGAGAGGGTTCTGGTAGAGTTCCTTCTTCTTCCCCTACCCAGAGTAGGGGGACGAGGTAAGTCTGTTAAGGGGAAGAAGTCTGTGCTTCAGCAACCTTGGAGGAAGAAGTCTCCACAATGTTGGAGAAGGGAGCAATGGAAACTGTGCATCTTCCGTGTCCGGGGTTCTACAGTCGACTCTTCCTGATAGAGAAAGCAACGGGAGGTTGGAGACCAGTGGTAGACCTGTCAGCCCTCAACAAATTCATTTGGAAAACACAATTCAAGATGGACACCCCAAGAACGGTCATGGCGTCCTTGAGGGAAGGAGATTTCATGATATCCATAGACCTCAAAGATGCCTATTTCCAAATCCCAATTCATCCAGCAAGCAGGGAGTTTCTCCAGGTGAAGTGGGGTGCCCAGATTTTGCAGTTCAGAGCCCTGTGCTTTGGACTGTCCACAGCCCCCCAGGTATTCACAAGAATTTTTACGACGATCTCCGTTTGGGCTCACGAACGGGGGATCCGTCTAATTTGGTACCTGGACGACTGGTTACTCCTTTCTTCCTCAAAGGAAGTCTTGAAGCAACAAGGCGCGAGCTGCTTCATCTTTGCAAAACTCTGGGCATCACCGTCAATCTGGAGAAGTCTCACCTGTCCCCAACCAACAAGATGACGTACTTGGGGATAGTCCTGGATTCTTTACTAGTCAAGGCGTTTCCATCAGTAGACAGGCTGACCAATCTGGACCAAGTTCTCCGTCCCTTCCGGGAGGGTCAACCCAGAAGAGCAAAGGATTGGCAGAGGTTGATAGGACACCTAGTGTTCTTAGAGAAGCTGGTCCCCCAAGGAAGACAGAATCTCAGGAGCATCCAGTGGAACTTAAAGGATCGGTGGGATCAGAGAAGTTCCCTAGACGTGATTGTGCCAGTTCTGCCGGAGACCAAACAGGCCCTGGAATGGTGGCAAGATTGAGCGAACACTCTGAAAGGGATGCTACAGTCCTCCGGACCTCCAGACCTCCTCCAGAGCTTCTGCTCTTCACAGACGCATAAAAGAAGGGTGGGGAGCCCACCTTCTGGGAAAAGCAGCGAGAGGCAGTTGGACGGAAAAAGAGAAGGCTCTCCACATCAATGTTCTGGAGATAAGAGCGGTTCAGGAAGCCTGTCTACACTTCAGTCAATTTCTAAAAGGAAACTCAGTGGCGTTGATGTCGGACAATGCCATAGTAGTGGCGTACATAAAGAAGGAAGGAGGGTTGAAGTCGAAGGAGTTGTGCATTCTCGCCTTGCAAGTCCTGAAATGGGCAGAAGAGGAACAAGTTAAGACTGTCGGCGAGATTCATTCCGGGAAAGAAAAACGTTCCAGCCAACGGCCTCAGCAGGGTAGGCCAAGTAGTGGGGACAGAATGGTCTCTTCATCCCGAAGTAGCAAGATTCATCATACGAAGGTGGGGTTCTCCGGTAATGGATCTCTTCGCGACGAGGCTGAACGCGCAACTCCCCGTATTCTGTTCTCCTATCCCAGACCCAAAGGCGGGACAATCTGGACGTGTACGCCTTTCCTCCTTTCGCTCTGATCAGGCAGGTTCTCAACAGAGTAAGGACAGCCAACAACCTAAAGATGACTTTGGTAGTGCCTTGGTGGCAAGAGAGAGAGAGTGGTTCGCAGACCTAAAAGGTCTGGCTATTCTCCCTCCGTGGCCTCTTCCAGACAGACCAGACCTCCTGAGGCAGCCACACTTTCTGAGGTTCCACGAGAACCCTCAATCCCTTCGTCTTCACGCCTGGAGGTTATCCAGCGCCTCCTGAAAAGACAAGGGTATTCGACCAGGACGGCTGTTAGAATGTCACGTTACCTGAGACAGTCTTCTACAGCAGTCTACCAAGCAAAATGGGCAGCTTTTATTAAATGGTGTGCTTCAAGGAAAATAAAGCCTTTAGAAGCATCAGTACCCGACATTGCAGATTTTCTCGTTCACCTCAGGGATGAGTTGGGCATGTCTATTCCAGCAGTAAAAGGGGTACGAGCCGTCCTTGGACAGGTTTTCTCTTGAAAGGAATAGATCTAAGTTCTTCTAGACACATCTCGATGCTCATCAAGAGTTTTGAGCAGTCCTGTCCTCCCTCGTCTCCTAGGGTTCCGCAATGGGACCTGGCTAGAGTTCTAGATATGCTTAGTAAGCCTCCCTTCGAACCTTTGAAGGATATAGTGGACAGGAATCTTACGCTTAAGGCGGTCTTCTTGTTAGCTTTGGCGTCAGCGAAGAGAGTAGGAGAAATTCATGGGTTGTCCTACGAGGTAGAACACTCAAGGGGTTGGAGAGATATCTCCTTTAAGTTTGTCCCCTCGTTTGTCACCAAAACCCAAAACCCATCCATTTGGGATCCTAGGTTTGAGGGTTTCTCTATCCCAGCTATTCCAAAATCAGATAATCTAGATGACTTAAAATTGTGTCCTGTCAGAGTTTTAAGGAAATATCTACAAGAGGACGGCGAATCTCCACCCAGGTATAAAGAATCTTTTTGTCTCCACAGTTACGACGAAAAAGAAAATTTCCAGAAACACCATTTCCTTTTGGCTCAGGCAAGTAATCATTCAAGCTTATTCTAGTGCAGGACTTTCAGTTCCAGGAAAGCCCAGGGCACATGACGTTAGAGGTATAAGTACCTCTCTAGCCTTTGAAAAGAACATGTCAGTAGCTCAGGTTCTTAGAGCAGGCACTTGGTCTAACCAGTCGATGTTCACGTCTCACTACCTCAAGGAATGTACGAGGAAGTCCTTAGATGGTTTTTCCATTGGGCCAGTAATCTCCGCGCTCCAACCGATTTAACGGCCCAAGCCCCAGGTTCAATCGTGAATATCAAAACCATTAGACACAGGTGATCTTTTCTACTTTCCCCTTTTCTTCTCCTTTTACTTTTTATCGCCTAGGGAGGTCTTAGCCAGTAGACCGACACAACCCCCGTATATCCATACTTCAGCAAGCACATCATCAAGGAATTATGTAGGGTGAGTACTTTTTTCACTGGTAATGAGCTCTTTGTGTAATTTATCCTACTTTCCAGTTGTTTGGGTCCTTAGTCAGGGAGGCACTCCCACCTCCTAAAGTGTAAGTCTCCTAAGAAAGTGTTTCGAGGTAAGTCTCTGTGTTGGAACAAATCACAAATTATTAGTAATTTGTATTTTTCCTAACATACTTACCGAGAAACACTTTCGGGTTATGGCCCTCCCCTCCTTCCCCCGGGTGCCTCACTGATCTTTAGTATTGTTACTTTCATAGAACTTACTGGAGATCACGACCCAAGCACACATGTGGGCTACCTCCTTCCGCTAGGCCTACCATTACAGAAAATGGGAGTAGGGTAAACTACACAAAACTCTGGTCGTTTGAGAGGAGGTTCCAGGTAACTCCTAAGAAAGTGTTTCTCGGTAAGTATGTTAGGAAACATACAAATTACTAATAATTTGTGATTTTTCTTGCTGGAGAAAACAACAAGAGCTGTCCTTTGTATTGGGAATCCAAGAAAATTAAACGAGTCGTCAAGAGCACTTTGGCTGCAGAGACACTATCAGCCACAGAAGTAGTCGATACTGCATTTTATATTGGAAATGTTTTATCTCAAGTTATCTTCAATTCAGCTAAGAACTTAATCCCAATTCAATTGATAGTAGACAATCACTCATTATATGATAATGTTTATTCCACAAAAAATGTATCTGAGAAATAGTTGAGGATTGACTTGGCAATTCTGAAAGAACTGATTCATGAAGGAGAGCTTCAAATAAAATGGATGGAATCACAGTATCAATTAGCTGATATTCTTACCAAAAAGGGGGTTAATCCCTACAACCTTATGAAATTACTGTATTTGAAATTGGAACATTGTAATTATTTCATGAAATTCATATCCTATAATTTGTATTTTTAAACATAAAACTTACCCGCTGGTTATATAAGAATGGCTAGCGTTCCTTACGCCTCGGCAGAACTAATTCAAAACTCGCGGCTAACGCAGGTATGTCAGGTGTACACTAGTGCCCTGGTGGACTACAGGTAGAATTACCCCCACTTCATCAGATTTTTCCTGCCGGTCGTGCTGGTCAAAACGTTGAAAATTCACTCTCTTATTTACATTCAATTGGACGGTTTATTTGGTGATGTACTCTGTCTTTTTGTTTTGGCTTTCGCTTTGGAATTTTTCCTTTTCAAATATTCTTGAAATCTTTATTATTGTGAAGTTATTTAGTTATTTTGACCTTTTGTTATTGTTTAATTTTCTGTCACTTTTCAATATGGCCGACCCCTCCCCTTTATATAGGAAGTGTAGTAAAGGTTGTCAGACTCGACTTTCTAAAGGTTCTGTTGATCCGCACACGATTTGTGTTAAATGTAGAGTATAGGTGGCGTAAGGAATCTAGTCCGATTAAGAGGAACGTTCAGTCAGTGGAACAGCCGCACGTTTCCTCCCCGCAACAGCCGGGTTGTAGTCATTGGGAAACACCTGAACGTTTTCGGTCCCTTGACGAGTGTTCGTCTGCGAAGCACTCGAAGGTGGTTTCTGAGGGGGATAGAGTAATGGATTCGGATGCGAAGTTAATTTCTGGTTCATACTCCTCCTCTTCCTTCGGACTGGGATTCGTCTCCCGAAAGGAATAAAGATGTGGAGAGCGATGAAGAAGACGAATTCGCTTTAGAAAAGGCTGTACAATTATCTCTTCAGAACGATCCAAAGTGGAATGTCTTGTTAAACATGAAACAACAACTCTCGTCGATGATGCAGTCTTATCGACCGGTCGTTGGCAGTGAGACTGGGCTTCAGTCTTCGGTGGTAGACCCATTGTTGCACAGGCGGCCTGTTGTCTCTGGGACTGATGTGATATCGCACAGGCGGTCTCCCAAGTCCACTGTTCAGCAGAAGGTTGGAGTAGATTTGTTTCGGCAGAGCGCTGTTTCTCAACAAATATTAAAGGAGTATTCAGCCGATATTCAAGTCAAGCGTGTTAACGTTCGCCAAGTGGCGGATCGAGCCGCGAAGCGGCAGGATGGAAGCAGGCGAAGCCGGAGCGGCAGCGCGGCGAGCCTCAGGAGTTAATTGATGAAGGCCAACAGCGCCAGGCAGGCTCTAAGCGCCAGCGCGACGACCTACAATAATCGAGCCATGAATGGACAGAGCGCCAGCGCTTGAGCGCTTCGCGCCAGGACTCCTCGGGGCGGCAGCGCGATTATCGCGTGAATGTGGCGTGGCAGGTGGCGGAAGAGTGGCGCTAGCCAGACTCGCCCCATTATAGAATCAATAGTGACAGTAAACATAAGTCGAGTGACTGTCAGTTGGAAACTAATATGGAACAACGCAAGCGCGCCCATGTCGACACTGTTGAGCCCGCACAGGAGGTTAAGCGTTTAGGACAAAATGTAGCTGCAACCTCTGTATTAGAAGATCAGGATGAGGCTCTCTCTCATGAGGAACAGTTGGAGGATATCTCGGAAGATGAGGAGGAGAAACCACCTCAACATTCGGTGGATTTCAAAAAGTTAATGTTAGTCTTCTCTGAGTTATTTCCAGACAACTTTGCGCCGGTTACTCCTCTGAGTTATTTCCAGACAATTTTGCGCCGGCTACTCCTCTGAGTTATTTCCAGACAATTTTGCGCCGGTTACTCCTCGATCTCCCCCTTCTGAGTTTACCTTGGTTAGGACAGTGAAGACTTCATTTTACACTAGAATGGTGCTTTCCCGCTCTTCTAAGAGAGCATTAAAATTAATGGGAACATGGATGGAAACAAGAAAAGCTATGGGCAAGACATGCTTCGCTTTTCCACCAGCTAAGCTAGCCTCTAAATCGAACGTTTGGTATGAGACGGGAGAAGTCTTAGGTTTGGGAGCTCCGGCGTCTGCGCAGGGAGACTTCTTAAACCTGGTGGATGCTCCTCGTCGCATGGCCATGAGGAGGACTAAAGTGTTGTGGTCGATGTCGGAATTTGATTACCTCTTGAAAGGATTGTTTAGAGCATTTGAGGTATTTAATTTACTGGACTGGTCACTGGGAGCCTTAAGCAGAAGAGTGACTGAGATGAAGGACACGGACACAAGTAGTCTTATCCAGCTTATGTCATGTATGGACAGAGCAGTCAGGGATGGCTCCAATGAGCTTGCTGCTTTGTTTACTGCAGGAGTTATAAAGAAAAGAGCTACTTTTATGTTCTTTCCTCTCTGTGGGTGTCACTCCATGTCAGAGATCGGAGTTGCTTTTTGCGCCCATGTCTTCGGCTCTATTTCCGCAGGATTTAGTTAAGGAAGTGGCTGCAAACTTGACTCGGAAGGCTACTCAGGATTTGGTTACTAAAACAGCCAGTAAGGTTTTGCCTACGTCCTTCTCTTCTCGTAGAACTAAAGAAGGGACGTTGTATTCTCATTCTGCTCAGCCCTTTCGAGGTAAAAGTTCAGGGAGAAGTACTTTCAAGCCAGAGGCAAGGAAGCAAAGGAAAAGAGGAGCCAAGTCCAGCCGGGGAAGGGTCTGATGGCTCTCCCCTTCAAACAGTAGGAGCCAGGCTGAACAACTTCTGGCAGGCCTGGGAGAAGAAGGGAGCGGATCCTTGGTCGGTACATCTTCTAAAGGAAGGATACAAAATTCCGTTTGTATTAAAGCCTCCTTTAGTCGCAGATCCGGTGGATCTCTCGCCCAAGTACAGGAGAGGACCGAAGAGGCAAGCCATGCATCTACAAGTGTCGCTTCTACTCGAGAAGAGGGCGATAGAAAGGGTGCAGGATTTGGAGTCTCCAGGGTTTTACAACCGCTTGTTCCTAGTTCCCAAGAGTTCAGGGGAATGGAGACCGGTTCTGGATGTGAGCGCCCTCAACCGCTACGTCCAGAACTCGAAATTTACTATGGAGACTCAGAAGACTGTGCTGGCAGCAGTGAGAAAAGGCGACTGGATGGTGTCATTGGACATCCAGTACGCTTATTTTCATGTTCCAATACATCCAAGCTGCAGACGTTATCTGAGGTTCGTATACAAGGAAAAGGTCTTCCAGTTTCGAGTTTTATGTTTTGGCCTCTGCACATCTCCTCTGATTTTTACAAAACTAATGATGAATGTGGCGAGCATGCTGCACTCGAGGGGCATCAGAGCCTCCCTGTAATTGGACGATTGGTTGATAAGAGCTCCCTCGGTCGAGCGCTGTTTGAAGGACCTTCAGTTGACCCTGGATTTGACAAAAGAATTGGGACTTCTAGTGAGTTCAAAGAAGTCACAGTTGACTCCAACCCAGAAGATCCTTTATTTGGGGATGAAGATTCGGAGTCAGGATTTTCAGGCTTTTCCGTCGCCTGCAAGAGTTCAGTCAGCCCTTCTACGGCTGGAGGCCTTTATGGAGAAAAAAGTCACTACGGTAAGGGAATGGATGAGTCTTCTGGGAACCCTCTCGTCCCTAAAGAAGTTTGTTTCTCTGGGAAGATTGCATTTGCGCCCTCTTCAATTCCACCTCAATGCTCATTGGAAAAGGGGAGACAGTCTCGACAAGGAGAGCATTCCCGTTACGAATACAATCAAATCGCATCTTCAGTGGTGGAACAATGCTCACAAACTCAACGAGAGCCTCTCGGTGGAGCAGAGGAACCCAGACCTCGTGTTGTTTTCAGACGCCTCAAATTCGGGGTGGGGAGCAACATTGGGAAGAAGAGAGATCTCAGGGTGTTGCACAAAAGATCAGAAGGCTCTTCATATCAATCAGAAGGAGCTATTAGCAGTACACTTAGCCCTAAAAGGATTCGAGGGGCTGGTCCTGGACAAGGTGGTACAGGTCAATTCGGATAGCACCACGGCCCTAGCGTACATAGCGAAGCAGGGGGGGACCCACTCGAAGCTGCTGTACGAATTAGCGAAATCTCTACTCCTTTGGGCAAAGGAAAGGAAGATTCATTTATTGACTCGATTCATTCAAGGAGGCAAGAATGTGAGGGCGGACAGGCTCAGCAGGAGAGGCCAAGTTCTGTCCACGGAATGGATGCTGCATCTGGAGGTTTGCAAGAAGCTGTGGCAATTATGGGGTCGCCCCCTCATAGATCTCTTTGCAACCTCAAAAACAAAAAGGTTGGGAATGTATTGCTCTCCAGTACCAGATCCCGAGGCAGCTCACATAGACGCGTTTCTGCTGGATTTGACACACATGGATGTTTACGCGTTTCCACCCTTCAAGATCCTATATAAAGTAGTGCAAAAGTTTGTGTCCCACAAGGGGACCAGGATGACTCTAATCGCTCCTTTTTGGTCATCAAGGGTCTGGTTCCCGGAGATCCTGGAGTGGATAGTGGACGTGCCGAGAAGCCTCCCGTTAAGAGCAGATCTTCTCAGACAGCCCCATTTGGCAAGAAATCACCAAAACCTCCGAGCTCTACATCTGACTGCCTTCAGACTATCGAAAGTCACAAGATTTAGAGGCTTTTCGAAGGAGGCAGCCAAGGCTATTGCAAGAGCAAGGAGAACCTCTACCATTAGAGTATATCAGTCCAAGTGGGAGGTTTTCAGAGAATGGTGTAGAGCTAACTCGGTTTCTTCATCCAATACCTCTATAGCACAGATTGCCGACTTCCTTTTAGATCTGAGGAATAAGCGTAACTTCTCGGTCCCAACGATGAAAGGATACAGAAGTATGCTGGCAACAGTTTTCAGACATAGAAATCTGGATCTCTTCAACAATAAAGATTTACAAGATCTACTTAGGTCTTTTGAAACATCTAAGAGATGTCATCAAGTATCACCAGTTTGGAACTTGGATGTGGTACTGTACTTAGATTTCTTATGAGCGGCAGGTTCGAGCCTCTGCACTCGGCTACTTTTAAAGATATGACTCTGAAGGCCCTGTTCTTGGTGAGCTTGGCAACGGCTAAGAGAGTAAGTGAGCTCCATGCTTTCAGCAAGAACATTGGATTTAGAAACGGAAAAGCAATATGTTCTTTGCAGCAGGGTTTCCTGGCCAAGAATGAACTTCCTTCTCGGCCATGGCCAAAATCTTTTGAAATTTCTAATCTTTATGACTTAGTGGGCGATGAGTTAGAGAAAGTGCTCTGTCCCGTTAGAGCTTTAAGGATATATTTAGAAAGAACAAAGAGCTTGAGAGGCAACTCGGAGGCGCTTTGGTGTGCTGTCAAGAAGCCCTCGCAGCCTATGTCGAAAAATGCGCTTTCCTTTTTTATAAGGCTTTTAATTAGAGAAGCTCATTCACAATGTACTGTAATGAGGCAGATCTTAGACTGCTCAAGGAAGGCTCACGAAGTAAGAGCAGTAGCTACTTCAGTGGCTTTTAAACAGAATCGTTCTCTGCAAAGCATAATGGATGCGACTTTTTGGAGAAGTAAGTCTGTATTCGCATCTCATTATTTAAAACATGTGCAGACTCTTTATGAGGACTGCTATACTTTGGGTCCATTCATTGCTGCGAATACGGTAGTAGGTGAAGGATCTACCACTATGTTCCCCTAATCCCTAGTACCCTTTTTCTTTCTCTTGGAACTTTGTTGTCTTTAAGGTTGTATGTGTAGACTGGTCGACAGTCTTCCGCAATCTATTGATTTGGTCAGGTGGTCATGTTGTTCCTTGGGAGCGCCCGGAACAAGGGTATTATTTGAGGTTCTGTCATGTTAGAGGTTATGGCACCGTTTGACAGCTCCTAGAGATCTTCAGCCCCCTGGGTGGACCGCTGGATCTTTTAAGGATAACAGACAGAATAAGGCAGAGAACCATTGCAGTCTGTTTCCTTATCAGATACGAAACGCTTATTTTAGTTATATGTAACTATTAAGTGAATTTTCAATCAAATTGCTGTCTCAGACCCGCCACCAAAGATGTCAATCAGCCATTCTTATATAACCAGCGGATAGTTTTATGTTTAAAAATGATATTTTCATAATAAAATAAATGTTTGAACATACTTACCCGCTGGTTATATAAGTTATAATCCCACCCTCCTCCCCTCTAGAGACCTAGAGGCAAGAAAAATCTGATGAAGTGGGGGTAGTTCTACCTGTAGTCCACCAGGGCACTAGTGTACACCTGACATACCTGCGTTAGCCGCGAGTTTTGAATTAGTTCTGCCGAGGCGTCAGGAACGCTAGCCATTCTTATATAACCAGCGGGTAAGTATGTTCAAAAATTTATTTTACAGTATTATGAAAATATCATTTTTCAACAAATGTCACTTTTTATTTTTTTTAAAAGTAAGGGGAATCTGTTACATTAGTTACCCCTATCAAGTGCGCCTCATGCACGTTTTCTGTAATGTTTGTTTTGGTAAGCGTCACTGTATGTCTGGCAGAAGTTAGCCTGGCTGCTTTGTATCCTTTCTAATATTAATACGTATTTTTCAGTGACTCTAAGTGTCTGTATGATACCCAATTGATACCACGGATTAACATTCCCTGGACAGAAGACAAGTCATCCTGATTCCCATTAGCCATCACTTGAAGGGAAGAGATGAAGAAGGACGTGATGCTGTGAGTGGCTTTGTTCAGGGTTCTGAACACATATCCCTGAATCAAAGTTATAGAGAGCTTCTATCCTCCAGAATGACTTGGCAGGCAAATATATACTGTTTTTTTACCTGGTTAATTGGGCTTAGAATAGTAGGGGGCAGTTTCTAGGGTTGAAAACCTATCTGCTGCCCATCATAACTGATTGTGTGATTGCTAGAGGAACCTGTGAACTTGTGAAAAGTCCTGGTGGTTAGAGCTCCCTACAAGTTCCTGAAATCTAGACCACTCTTGTGAAGTCCAGACTTAAGTACTAGAGGAAAACTTGGTTCTAAGGCTGCGAGGTATCTTTTACCGGGAAGTTTGAGGTGTTTCCCTGACGATATAAGTATGAAAAAAGCTGATCCGGATATTATTGGCATGTGGCCACTTGGGAACGATTTAGGTCATACTGAGCTTCGACATTGTCTACCAATTGTGAAGTAATCAGTCAAAAGGAAAAATGGGTGGAAAAGAGTAAGCGTTTAGAATTCCGAAGGATGTTGGAAGATGTCTTTAATGCTACCAATAAACTGGGACTGGGGGGGAATATTGAAAGTTTCTTCCTGATGAGGATCCATGAAATAACCCTTGTTGATATAAGTCAACAATGGAAGGATAGCCATTCATCAACACTTCCAAGTGCTTTCTTGAACTTTTTGGAAAGCATGTAAGCAAAAACATAGCTTGCGATACCAGTAGGTTGAAAAGCCACAGTGGATCATATCTTTGAAATGGATAGGATATTCAGGTGAGTGTCCCATCCTTCCCCAGATATGTCAGTGGGGTTTAGATTCTCCAGAGTTTAGGAGTTCTCTTAATAAGGACCCTCACACGTAGCAGGGTAGATCATCCTGTATTCTGCACCAAACAGCACCTGAAGGTAAAGAGAATGCTGGTTGCTGACTAGTAACGCTAAAAGAACTACAAGAATGACCGTTGGGAGTCGTTCGTGACGAAATAACCTTTCTGTCAAGCGAAAGAGGTCTTGTCAACAACTTGCAAATTATTGCAAGAACCTTGGTAATTGTAGACTAAGTCTTAAAGATCTCTTCTTTAGTAGGTAATGGACCAGAGTTGAGTGTCATAGAGTTGTTTATTGTCTCAACATTCTTCGAAGAATCCCCCTAAACATTTGCACGGAACAGGGCGACCCCCAGAGAGGAAGCCAGAGTAAACGAGCATTAGCTGGTTTCCTTTGCCAACTGAATTGCTTCTCGCTTTCACTCATTCCAAGTCTAAAGAGCACTAAGTGCCTCAGCCTCTGAAAGGCGGACAGAAGAATGTGGTGCCGATAATTGTACCAGCACTGTGGCTCTTGGACGATTCAGAAGCTGTAACAGTCTCTCTCAGCGTGTCCCAAGATCTCAAGCTTTTAAAAGTTTCTGCCATGTTGAAAGATCTCTGGGCTGGGAGCACAGGGAAGGAACTAATGATAGGTAGGTGTATTACAGTAGTTCTCTGGTGATTTGAAAGTGACACTCACCCAAAGAATGATTGTAAGTGCCTATCACATATTTTTCGATAGTTTGGTTTCTAATTGCATTGCTTTTGGGTGCATTGATCTGATTGCAGGTTTCTGAGTGCATAGTTCCTGATCGCAGTTGTGGTCTGTCCCATGCGAGTGATGATGGTGGAAAATTAGTGCAAGGAATCCCGTCTTGAGGAAAGAGCATGTGATCAGAAGGTTCCTGTGAAGTCAAAACGTGAAGCGTAGACCGCAAGGACAGCTTGTGACGGGAATCTGGACATTGATCAGCCATGGATGCCACTTGCAATAACTATGGACGGATAGTACAGGTCATAGTCCTCAATCTCAGAAATGCTAAGGAAGCTCAATGCAATACATGTCAGTAACAGGGACACTTTTGATTAGATGTGCAGGTTTACCAAGATTAATCGTCATGGTATACAGCCTCACCTTCAAGCCTGAGTGGAAATCACCCCTCACCAACTAGTAAATCAAACACCATTTGCCATCTCGTGGGTGCCAAGTTACTCAGATAACGAGTCCCCAAACCAGTCACTGTCTCCCGGTTAATTAGTGATATATCATCACATCTGCTAATCCCTGGTACAGTAGCAGACATCACAGTGATTGGCACCAAACACTTGGATTAATTCTGCATACCCTGGACAAGACTGTCACTTCCACCCATGACATGTCTTGACAGCAGATGGATCCCACAGGACACAGGCTGTTTGATGCTTATAGGCAATACTTCACCTTGGTAAAAAGTCATACTTAGCTACCATACATGTTCACAAGGATATCTAGATTGCCCTCCTCTCCCGTCAACATTGCCGAGCCCTTGCCATACCGTCACCAGACTTCCCAAAGCCTATTCTCAAGGTTACACATGATAACAGGTATGCCCCGTTTACTGCCTCTGCCATGATGTCACCCACTTCTGCTAAGGACTATTTTCTTCACCATTCGCCATAGTGTCACCAGACTTCCCAAAGTCCATTCTCAAGGTTACACATGATAACAGGTATGCCCCGTTTACTGCCTCTGCCATGATGTCACCGACTTAAGCTAAGGACTATTTTCTCCACCATTCGCCATAGTGTCACCAGACTTCCCAAAGTCCATTCTCAAGGTTACACATGATAACAGGTATGCCCCGTTTACTGTCTCTGCCATGATGTCACCCACTTCTGCTAAGGACTATTTTCTCCACCATTCGCTTTACATGTGCCTGGGCCCATTCCATTCAGTTTAAAGTATCAAGTGAAAGAAAATGACTCCTTAATGCAACAAGGAATCATCACCCCAGTAGGCGACGAACCCTCTTAATGATGCCATTCTATGGTCATGGTACCCAAGGACACAGGTTTCCATACCACTGTGGATTACACCCATTTATATTCTCAGATTACCCACACTAGACATCTATCACCCACGCGCATGATGTTACACATTATGGCAACATTATTATTACATGTGACAACCCCTGTTATTAGTTTTGCTATGTTCATGCATAAGCCAGTCATTGTAAAGTGGTCACTGAAGTGTGACAATCACAGGACTAAGTCTTGCTTTCACGTTTCTCTATCTGTTTTTAGTGTAGGGGAATATCAAGAATCTACGATTTTAATCTATCACTCTTTGCTCCATCCTACATTGACTTATGTAGCAAGGTTGCATGCCGTAGATACAATAGGAAGATCCCTTATCACAATTGTCCTGAAGAGTGTGGGGATTTAAAGCCGAAGTGGGCTTAGAACATCGGAAAGCTCTTTCCACCTTGAAAAACTCACTGTGTTAGCGTAGTGCTGAACGAAAATACGTTACAGGAGCCCTGTGATTTGAACATTATGTTCTCAGAAGTGTAGATTGAGTTGGCGAGTCCAGCAGCATCTGATCTACGTAGTAACCAGGCCTAACATCCAATTTGAACAAACAAAAAACGTAGTTGTTCCGTAACCGAAATACAAACCACGCTATTTACATGGGGTATTACTTTCGGCGTAGCTGAAATGATGAGCCATTAGATTTTAACGAGGGTTAAACTACCCCCGCGCTAGTTAGCAAGGGGGTAGGGGAGGGGTAGCTAGCTACCCCTCCCCCCCACACACTGGTGAGCTGCCTCACTTCACTTTTGGCTCGGACGATGAGCAGACGTCTCTGTCCTGTCCTCGCATGGCAGCCATTAATGTTTTATCTTTAACTTAATTACCGTATATACTCGTGTAATGTTCGACTTCGTGTAATGTTCGACCCCCCTATTTTGCCTTCAAAATCATGAATTCATCATATACCTCATGTAATGTTCGAGTCTTGATTTTGGCAGTAGGCTAGAGGTCTTTTATCTCCAGCATACCATAATTACCAACAAAGTATGGGTTATGCCTAAGTGCAACAAACAAATGTATAAAACAAATCGGAACACCTAAATACTAACATCTGTTTACAATAACAATTGAGTATTCAGCGTACATTTTCTAGCGAACACTTTAGTTGCAAACAGCCGATTATCATCACCGCCTAATAGCTTTCAAAAACAACCAAACACTTCAAGTAGCAAACAAAATTAGTTCATCGTTTTGAGTAACAAATTACCATTACCGGTAATTGCAGGTAATTACGGTGATTATAATCATTATTACGTTATGCTAATCATTTTTTTCCCTCACAATATATATGAATAAGAATTTACTCATAACAAATAACGTTCAAGCAGTAAAAATGTTTGGAGTTACCGAAACTAGCGTTCGAAATTGGAGAAAAAAAAATGTGGATTCAATTAAGAAATTGTTTGCGGTTTATTATTAATATCAATTAATATACAATACCAAGTAAAATAAAATGAGCATTATTTTTTCATTAACCATATCACGTTATAACATACGCAACCCGACTGTTTGCTAGCTTCATACCTGCTGCGTTATGGTAAAGTCATTACTGCTAGCAAAAAAAAAACTATTTATGAAGGTTTAGGAAATAAAATCCATGCTAATAATATATCTGGTGTTAAATGAACATGGTTAGTACTGTATATATAGGCCTAGCCTATGTTTACCTACCAGTAGGTAACCTTATATACGTGTAAGCATAGCCTACGATTACCTACCGGTAGGTAGCATAGCCTAGGGTAATTTTCGCGTAGGCCTACCTTACGTTTACCTACCGGTAGGCCAGAAATTTTTGCTTTTTCAAATATATATCTCGTGTAATGTTCGACCCTTACTTTTTTACCTGAAAAATAGGCCTTCAAAAATCGAACATTACACGAGTATATACGGTACTTACTTTTCTTATACTTAATATATATGTAAACATTCTTATGTTTATGTATATATTTGAGTTTAGAAATACAGTAAGTTTCCTTTTCAGTGTTTGTGCTGTGTGTGTGTGTAGGAAGTCCACTCAATTGTACGACAACATCTCCGTTTGGTCCTAGGCCCCCTCGGTGACATTTCATGGGTCGCGATCTCTCCCTTGGTCCTTCGGTCTTCCCTTCGGCGGGCGCCGTTGGGAATCGTCATCGCTGGACTTTATTTATTTATCTGTTTCTCCGCTGTTCCTCCTTCCCTACGGGGAACTTGGTCTATCAGCGTAGGGAACATGGGAGTTTAGTTTGACTACGGTCTCTCTCTCTCTCTCTTGAGGTCGTTCACCCTTTTATTACTACTACGTATTACGGTAGCTTCCTTCCCGTTGCGGGTTGAGTTTCTACTCTGTTTATTTTGTCTCAATTATTTTTTAATCAAATCTAATTGTATTTGTTAACTTTTCAGCTTCTGTGTAGAACGCTTCCCTTCGGGGTTCATTCGTTCTTACTATTAGTGAACATTCTTAGGTGAATTACATAATTATAATTGTTATAATTCTGTTTTTGTTACAGTTCTCTGCCTTCCCCCCCTTCCCTGAGTGTGAGTGGGGGAGGAGGGCGCATTCCTGGTGCGTAATTCTTATGTTCTTTTCCCTCGGGGTTCCTCTTCGGAGTTCCCCCGGGGGAATAAATGTTAACTAATTATTTTATTTTCACAGTTAACTGTCTAGTTTTTTCGTTTGCCTAATGTGCCAACGAAGCAGAGCTGTCCTGTTTGGGCCTGGGGAGTCTGCTGTTGCCGCCGCCTCTACGACTTCGTCATGGGCGTGTTCCCTTCTCCTAGGAGTTCTCCCGTGACAACTGTCAGCTCCTTAGTTCATTTAGAACACTCAGGAGGTTCGCCTCCATGGGTGGGTAACTTCCCTTCCGAGGGAGGTTCCCTTCCCAGGTATGAGTTTTTTCCCCTTCAGGGGGGGGGGGGGGCAACTTCTCTTACCTTAATAATTACCTGGTTGGTTGTTTCCTGGTCCTCGGGCGGTTATGCTCTTGGTGCTGAGCGACCGCTTTTGTAACCATGCTCTAGGGGTTGAGCGGTTGAAAGGCCGGACCATGGAATTTGTGCAATTATGCTCTTGGTGCTGAGCGGTCGCACTTGCAGCTACGCTCAAGTGGCTGGGCAGCTGCAGGAGCTCCTCTTCGGAGGGTTTCTCTTTATGATCAGCTTGCTGATCCAACGGCCCTAAGGGGCGCCTTCATCAGTTCTTCTGGTCTCTTCTATGAAGTGTTCTCCTCTCTCGTTCGCGAGAAGGACACTCTTAGAGACTCCTCTTCGGAGGACTCCCCTCTGTTGTTGCTGAAGGCTCAGTTCCCCCTTCCGAACATCCTTCGAGGGGCAGCTGAGTCCAACGGTCTCTCTTTGCGCGCCAGCGATCTCCTAAGCGCCCGCAGGATTCTTCGCCTGCACGCAAGCGTTTTCAACGCGCCAACGCTTCAATCATTGTAGGTTTCCTACGCGCCCACGCGTTAACTCTCCTGTACGCGATCGGTCGCTACGCGCCAGCGCGCCTTCGCCAGCCTACGAGCCATCGCTCGCCAAGACGCGCCATCGGTCTCCCGGCCGCCTGCGCTCTCCCTTACGACCGAGCACATGCGCACCCATGTTCGCGCGCGCGTGCGAACCAACGGTTTAACTTCGCGCGAGTGCCAGTCCCGGCCGCCTGCGCTCGCCCTTACGACGGCGCGCCCGCGCACATGCACACCCATGTTCGCCCGCGCGCGAACCAACGGTTTTCTATCGCGCGAGTGCCAGCGCGATTTCGTCCGCGATTCCTGTCGGGTTTCACAACGCGGGCAACCTGGCGAGTTTTCTGGAGCGCGTACTTCCAGATCATTGTCGGCATGATCTCTCACCTATAGACGCAAAGCAGCGCACGTGCAGGAGCAGGAAGAAGCTTCAGAGAGGTCTGGGCAACATTCTTCTCCTTTGCAGGCAGGCCACATCATGTCTACTCCTCAGGATCGTCCGATCCCCTTCCCTCCAGCGGGAGTCGCTGACACTGCGTCTGTCAGCCGTCAGCAGAGGAGTACTTCGAGATCATGGGGGAACCTGGTTTAGCCCTTCCTCTCCACCATTCCGTGGAAGGGGCTTACCAGGGAATTTTTCTCTCAAGAAATTCTCCGCCCGGCTGGTGACATTCTCGACTTCGGAGATCTTCAGCCAGGAGAAAGCCGCAAAGTATGGCATGCAGGCCACTTCGTGGCTGCTCGTCTGGCTTGGATCTCTGGGCATCCTGTTGCGATCCGAGAATTTGTCCAAGGAGAGCTCCAGGAAGGTCATGGAAACTTTCCTCCTCTCGGGCACGAGCACCATCGTTTCCCGGCTCACCAAGTTTCGAACTTGTGGACAAACTCGATGTTGAAGCATTGAGATGCAGTGACCGAGAGCTTCCTCTCGGAAATCCCAACCATGGATGTCGGCAAGCTCAAACACTCTTCCATCCTGGGAGAGACCTTGTTTTGAGCCCAAGGACGGGGAACGGACAGCTGAGAGGTGGAGAAAGTCGAATCACGATTCGCTCCTCCAAAGGCGCTTACATCCGGACCCTACAAGCCTCCAGCGCCTCAACAACAACAGCCTCGTCAGCCTAGGACATCGGAACCGGCCCCGGCAGCTAAGACAAGGTGTCTAAACAGCAGCCCCCTCCTGTCAGAGACAAGAAGGGCGGGAAGTCCTTCCGGGGAGGCAATAATCCTACAGGGAGCGGCCGAAGCCGCAAACGCTAGGATTGGCAACCCCCCTGCATGGTCCCCAGTGGGGGGATGCCTAAGGTTGCGCGTTCAGGTGGCAGCAACTTGGGGCCGATTCCTGCACGATCTCCGTGATCAGCCAAGGATATCGCGTCCCGTTCTTTACATCTCTACCTCCACTGACAGCGAATTCAGTGTCGCTGAGCTCCTATGCCATGGGATCGGCAAAGGGGCTAGCCCGCAGGCAGAAGTCGAGACCATGCTCTAGAAGGATGCTCTCTAAAAGGTCATCGACGGCTTCTTCAGTCGACTTTTTCTTGTAAGAAAGCGTCTGAAAGCTGGAGACCTGTCATCGACCTCTCAGCCCTGAACAAGTTTGTCGAACAAACTTCGTTCAGCGTGGAACAGCAGAGTCGATCAGGCTTGTAGTGAGACCACAAGACTTCATGTGCACACTGGATCTGAAGGACGGGTACTTCCAGATCCCAATCCATCCGTCTATTAGGAAGTACTTGAAATTCAGCCTAGACAACAAGATTTACCAGTTCAAGGTGCTGTGTTTCGATTTCTCCACAGCACCGCAGGTGTTCACCAGAATGTTCACCCTGATATCTTCATGGCCGCACAGGAGCGACATCCGTCTCCTTCGCTTTTTAGATGACTGGCTAACCCAGGCAGTCTCGGAATCGCCCCTTCTTCGACACCGAGACAAGCTTCTGGGACTTTGCCAAGATCTAGGGATCATGGTAATTCTCGAGAAGTCTTCTCTGCTTCCATCTCAACAACTGGGATATGTAGGCATGATATTAGACTCCAATCTCCAAGCCTTCCCATCAGATGTCAGGATAGCAAGGCTGAGGAGAGTCACAGAACCTTTCCTCAGACAAGGAGAGCTTCCAGCCCAATCTTGGTTATGCGTCCTAGGTCACCTTTCCTCCTTGTCCAGGCTAGTTCTAAACGGCCGCCTCAGGATAAGATCCCTGCATTGGCGGCCCAAGTCCCGATGGAATCAAGACAAAGATTCCCCGGACACTCTGGTCCCTTTGGGACCTGCAGAACGAATGGACCTGCAGTGGTAGTTGACCTACGGAAACCTTTGCAAGGGAATGGATCTTCTCGTCCTTCCCCCGCATTTGATGCTGTTCTCGGACTCGTCAAAAGAAGGAGGGGGGGGGGGGGGGGCACGTTCTGAATCAGGCCTATGGTCAGAACCAGAAGGATACCTCCACATCAATCTGCTTGGAATGAAGGCGTTATTCTGGCCCTTCAACACTTCCAACAGACCCTGGCGAGTCACTCCGTGAATGACAACTCCACGGTAGTGGCTTTTTTCAACAAGCAGGGAGGTACCTTTTCATAACAGCTTTCTCATCTTGCAGTAGAGATACTGAGATGAACCGAAGTCCACTCAATACCCTATCAGCTCGCTTCATTCCGGGCAAAGGAATGTGCTCTCCGACAGTCTGAGCAGGGCCTCACAGATAGAGAGTTCCAAGTGGTCTTCGGCCCCCCTGGTAGCCAACAAGTCCTGACCTTGTGGACCTGTTTGCGACAGCCTTGAATTTCAAGCTGCCGCTGTACTACTCCCCAGTCCGAGACCCCAAGGCACTCTGGCAAGATGCCTTTCTACAAAGGTGGGACAACATCGACGTCTACGTCTTCCCACCGTTCTGTCTGTAGAGAAGGGGGCTCAACAAGACCAGACTATCGGTCAACCTATCGATGACTCTGATAGCTCCGCTGCGGCATCATGCAGAGTGGTTCCCGGAACTTCTGCATCTCCTGTCGGAACTCCTGAGAGAGCTTCCCCCACGACACGAGCTACTCAAACAACCACACTGCAACATCTACCACAAGCCGTAGCATCGCTTCGGCTTCATGCCTGGAGACCATCCAGCATCTCCTCACAGAGAGAGGAGTTCCGCAACAAGTTGCGGAGCGGATGTCTCGACACCTGCGAAAGTCATCCGCAGGGGTCTACCAGGCGAAGTGAAGAGTCTTCTGTGGTTGGTGTCGTGGGAGAGGTACCTCTCCCTTTGATGCCACTATTCAAGCAATAGCGGAGTTATTGTATATCGGCAGGAGGAAATGCGCCTCTCGCTCTCGGCGGTGGAAGCCTATCGCTCAGCCTTAAGCCTGGCCTTCAGGCTGAAAAGAATAGACATTTCCTCCTCGCTGGATCTTTTTTCGCTCATACGAAACTACGAACTTACCTGCCCCCAGTCGGAAGTGAGACCTCCATGGAACATGGTTCGGGCTCTTAGGGCTCTTAAGAGATCTCCTTGCGAACCATTACGCCAGGCTTCTGGTCGTCACCTGTCTTGGAAGACGGTGCTCCTGCTCGCTCTGGCCTCGGCCAAGCGTGTCAGCGAACTTCATGGTCTCTCGTACGATGTCGCCCATTCAAGAGGATAGGTGGAGGTAACGTTCAGGTTCGTCCCTGAGTTGGTTACTAGACTCAAAATCTTGGAGTCCCGGACCTTCGGTTCGACTCCTTCAGGATTTTGAGTCTCCGTTCTGTAATAGATGACCCAGACCATCTCCTACTATGCCCAGTAAGGAGTCGGAGGTGTTATCTTAAGAACAGCTGCAGTTCGTCCTCACGTGCAAGCCCTGTTTGGGAGCACAGGAAGGACGGAGAGGAGGGTCACCAAGAATACCTTTTCAGCCTGGATTCGGCGGGTCATCCATCACGCCCTGAATCCAGACCCTCCTCTGTCACGTCGCCTTAGAGCACACGACACCAGAGGCATCGCAACGTCCCTGGCCTTCAAGAGGAACTACTCTGTGATGCAGGTGCTACAAGCTGGAGTCTGGAAGTGTCAAACGACCTTCACAGCCCACTACCTGCAGGACGTGACCCACAGGAGCTTCGATACGTTTTCTATCAGCCCTGTGGTGGCTACACAACAGCTGGTCTAACCTCAGGCTCCTTAATGGACAGGTAGTAGAAGGTTGGGAGCATTGTTACCCGGTTTTAGACTGCATGAATGAAAGAAGTATGTCTGGCCCTTACTTCTTTCTTCATCCTCCCCTATCTTGGGGAAAGCAGCATCCTGGGTTCTCTGCATAGCTGACCTCTAACCTCTGCAGGTAAACCATGCTTCCTTGTCTTCCTTGTATTAAGATAATACTGTCGCGTCCCCCATACCCTGACGAGGTGGTATTGGGAACGTCCTAGCCTAGAATTCCATCTAAGGGACTTCAGGTCAACTTTCTAGGACAAGTCACACTTCATCCCTCCACACACGAGCTTATGTAGGCCGCACGTTCCTTGCGGAGCAAGGAACTTGCGAGGTGCAGGGACTCTTTTTCTCGAGTGCTGCTCACTCGGATTCTGAGCCCCCGGGCAAAGCCAAAGCCAGTAAGGCTGGGACTTTCCACCCTTCCTAAGGGGTAAGTCACCCCATGTAAATAGCGTGGTTTGTATTTCGGTTACGGAACAAATGACAAATTCGGAGATAATTTGTATTTTTCCTAACCATACAAACCTTAGCTATTTACACATATTTGCCTGCCAGCCCTGTCCCCCAAGTCAAGTCCTACCTCTAAGCGAAGTGAATCAGTTCACCGGTGTGTGAGGGGGGAGGGGTAGCTAGCTACCTCTCCCCTACCCCCTCGCTAGCTAGCGAGAGGGTAGTTAACCCTCGTTAAAAATCTAATGGCTCGTCATTTCAGCTACGCCGAAAGTAATACCCCATGTAAATAGCTGAGGTTTGTATGGTTAGGAAAAATACAAATTATCTCCGAATTTGTCATATCTAATCCATTTACATACTTAGGATATTATTTTTGTATGTTGTATAACTGAACTGGATAATTACAGTTCTAAGACTGTCACATTGCTACCATAAAAATATGTGTTCCTTAAAGTGTAACTGCATTATGGAGTAAACAATTCTAGATTGTTACTGTAGTGGCTGATAGATAAAATTGAACGGTATGTTGCATGTACTGTAGATGAAATTCTTGTGTAGGTTTTCACTATTTAATTGGCGTGAGGATTTGCTACACTGTAGGTTCATATCTGATTTAGCAGTGTAGAGAAACATTGTAACAAACTATTTCTTGTTTCAATGCTGAAATGTCAGAATGACTTTAAAAATTATATATAGTTATTATTCTCTACTTAATATTAGTTGTAATGCCTTTCTAGCCATTCATTCCTTTAAATTTTCCTTAGATGAAGAAGAAGAAACTAGGCCAGTAACCTTAGCATCAGTTATTGTAGAGCCCAGCAAACAGACACAGCCTCGAATGGGTGTTGGCACACTATCGTTCAGCAATGACAATCGTTACCTCGCTTCCCGCAATGACAACATGCCAGCAACTATTTGGATATGGAGTATACCCAAGCTGGCTTTGAAGGCTGTGCTTGTTCATGTAAATCCAGTGAAAGGTTGGTAAATCTCTTGACATTACCTTGCATTTGTCATGCATGTAATAAACATTAAGTTTTTTGTGGTTGAGATTTATCTGTAAGACGTGTAATAAATGTAAATTTCGTTTGTTCATACATGAATAAAAACCATCTTCCTTTAACAGGAGTATGACCTCAGTGAGCCTGATGGGTTTAAACTTTTAACACTGTAAACAAAGTTGGCTGTCAGGTGGGTGGATTATCCCTCACTTTGACTTCAGCTGCTGTACAGGACTCCAATATTTCTCGGCATCCTCATCTGGCTGTTTAAATAATTTCTTTTTCTTTTAGATTGAATAAAAGCTGACAGACAGTTGCATTCGGGGGATATCAATGGAATAAGTCAAGGATATGCAGTGTTTCCTGATAACTGTAATTGTGAAACAGTTTTCTGTGCTGCATGTCAATATCTTACATACTTATTCCTGTTGGGTGCCATGCCTGTTGCTGTCCTATCCTTCGTGTGTGTGGCCTTACATCTACAGTGACACTGTAAATAAATGAGTTGGTTTTTACTTGGACTTTGCTTGTGCTTCATAAGAGGAACAGTCTGCTGTCAACAGTGTGTGAAGGGAAGGGTGCCCCCACTTCTTTCCTCAAGTGTCTTCCTGATCATAGAGAGGTTCTAAGGATGTAATTCAGGTTATGTTGTTGTGGCTCTTTGCCCGCGAGATTGTTGTCATACGCCTGCATGACCACCGTAGAGGAAGAACTTCAAGTCCTTCCTTCTACCTTGCCTCAGCTTTGTGGGTGTACTCACTGCAACTTCAAGGGAAGGAAATGACGAGGGCGAAGAAATCTAAGAAATCTGATCAGTCTCATGTTCTGTCGGTTGGGAAGAAAGACGCTGACCTTTTTCCCTCTCCTGGACGATCTTATAACTGAAGTGGGTAATTACAGTTAATGACTGTCACATTGCTACCATAAGATATGTGTTCCTTAAAGAAATGTAGCTGTATTATGAAGTATTAGGGCCCTGGGCTTACAGCATCCTGCTTTTCCAACTAGGGTTGTAGCTTAGCTAGTAATAATAATAATAAACAATTATAGATTGTAATATTAGTGCCCGACAGATAGAAGTGAACTGTATGTTTGTCTGTCATTATAGAATTGGTATAAAGTATTCATTTGCCTGTTCCTATGTATTTTTCCTATATATTCTGCTGCCAAGCCGTCGCTTGCCACCAGAAAACATTTGCATTGAGGAGACCTGCCAGAGGTGAAGGAGACTCTTTATATCGTACCAGAGTGGTGAGAGAGCTCCACGAAAAAGGGTTCCACGCATATGCACAATGTCTTCATGTCCCTAAGGTCTCCACGTGTATTTATTGCTATCTACATAACAGCAATATTTCACATGCACAAGCTTCACAAACATGATTGTTCACAAACATCATCGTCCATATGCATGATCATTGCCAAACGCGATCATCCAACTCCTAGGTTAAGTCCTTCTCCATCTCATCTTTACAAGAGAGTTTCAGGATGACTCTGTCTTGTGTTGTGTGAAGACAAGACGGCACTACTGAAAGATCTTTGGGCCCCTTGTAGAGCACCAGAGAGACTTCTTACACCAAAATGGCCCAGAAGATATCAAAGATCATTGCTTCTTTGGACTCTTGCACCACCAGATGTGCTGATCCAATGAGAGGACGGAAGGAATATCACGGTTCGAGAGCTCAAAGTCAGGGATATCGTATCTCCCCCAATCTTCAGGAAGAATATGTGAGTGACACTAGCCCTGAAGGAAAACATCTGGTAAGACTGGCTACCAATTACCTACTGGAGTTTGCCCACATGTCTTAAGATAACCCTATCATTGGTCACGCAGTAGGCACTCGACAAGTTACATTGCAAATAGCTGCAGTTCATCCTCACGTGCAAGCCCTGTTTGGGAGCACAGGGAGGACGGAGAGGAGGGTCATCAAGAATGCCTTTTCAGCCTGGATTCAAAGGGTCATCCACCACGCCCTGAATCCAGACCCTCCTCTGTCACGTCGCCTTAGAGCGCACGATGTCAGAGGCACTACTCTATGACGCAGGTGCTACAAGCCGGAGTCTGGAAGCGTCAAACGACCTTCACAGCCCACTACCTGCAGGACGTGACCCACAGGAGCCTCGATACGTTTTCTATCGACGCTGTGGTGGCTACACAACAGCTGGTCTAACCTCAGGCTCCTTAATGGACAGGTAGCAGAAGGTTGAGGGTATTGTTACCCGGTTTTAGACTGCATGAATGAAAGAAGTATGTCTGGCCCTTACTTCTTTCTTCATACTCCCCTCTCTTGGAGAAAGCAGCATCCTGGGTTCTCTGCATAGCTGACCTCAAACCTCTACAGATAAACCATGCTTCCTTGTGTTCCTAGTATTCAGTACATTGGGAACGTCCTAGCCTAGAATTCCAGCTACAGGACTTCAGGTCGACTTCCTAGGACAAGTCGCACTTCTTCCCTCCACACACAAGCTTATGTAGGCCGCACGTTTCTTGCGTAGCAAGAAACTTGCGAGGTGCAGGGACTCTTTTTTTTTTTTTCTCGAGTGCTGCTCACTCGGATTCTGAGTCCCCGGGTAAGCCAAAGCCAGTACGGCTGGGGACTTTCCACCCTACCTAAGGGTAAGTCACCCTATGAAAATAGCGTGGTTTGTATTTCGGTTACAGAACAAATGACAAATTCGGAGATAATTTGTATTTTTCCTAACCATACAAACCTTAGCTATTTACACATATTTGCCTGCCAGCCCTGTCCCCCAAGACAAGTCCTACCTCTAAGTGAAGTGAGGCAGCTCACCAGTGTGTGGGGGGGAGGGGTAGCTAGCTACCCCTCCCCTACCCCCGTGCTAACTAGCGCGGGGGGTTAGTTTAACCCTCGTTAAAATCTAATGGCTTGTCATTTCAGCTACGCCGAAAGTAATACCCTATGTAAATAGCTAAGGTTTGTATGGTAAGGAAAAATACAAATTATCTCAAATTTGTCATATTTCTTTTAGGTATAACCATTGCCGTATCTCTGTAGGATTGGTCGACTAGAATGAAGACACAAGAATGTCTTGCTTGCTTTTCATTGGAGGTATCTGAACTGTTGTCTCTCTGTAAGTTCCCTGGAAGTCGGACAACGGAACAGAGAGAGAGCAGGATTCTCCATCTTGATCAAAGATCAAGTAAAGAGCTACATATCAAAACAACTATGTTCTTACTAATGGTATTTCAAGTACTTACCACTCCCCTTGGTATGCCAGTTTTCTTGGTAAGTCCAATTGTTCTTGAGTGATATGTTACAACCTCACGTGAGTGAGGAGATTATGATCATGGGCATCTCTGAACAATGGCCCCTGCATCATCAACCGAATGAATACATTCTTGGTAGGCACTGTTTGCAGGTGAGCATGACACTCAGATTCGTCAGTCGTGAAGGCAGAACACATTAACTAGGGTACTCTTGAATCCTAGGTGCTCTCTGACCTCCAATGAGCACGCCTGAATGGGTAGTATTCATGACCAAGTGAGCGAGCTTGAACACATTCGCCCACAAGGATTAGTCATTTCTAGATGTGTTCAGGATCAAATGAGTGCATACTAACTGTAGAGCATATGTGTACAGGACAGCACAAACGATCAGGGTATCATACTCCAACAAGAGCAAGCAAGCGGATGCTCAAAGTTCAAGGAATGGGCGCTAAATGGCGAGTGAGCACTATTAAAAGTAAATACTCAAGCAAGTGAATGTTTTGAGTCTAATTAATGTATGCTAAAAAGGAGAGTGAGCGCACGCCATCACTAGTGCGAGTGCAAGGCGAGCAGGCGAATGCAAGGCGAGCAGGCGAGTGCTCAAAATCTTAGGAAATTAAAGTCTAGATATTTCTTGTACGTTCAGATGATCTATTCATCGTGAACCGGGTGCACGATGATTCCAGTGTACGTAGAGTCCAGTGTCAAAGATTCTAGTGCAAGGACATCGGATGCACACTTTTCCTTCCTGGAATGGAGACTTCATTTGGGACGAGGTAAGCAAAATTAGCACATACCGATGTTTCTTCTCAAAAGACAACTCTTGATGCATATTATATAGTTTTCTTCTCCAAAGAGAGAGAGAAGACAAACACCATTCTAACCTGACCGATATTGGATAGAGTACTTGGACACCCTTCGGGATTCCAGTTTAGCATTGCACTGTCTCTTGCATGGAAAAAGAAGCTGTAGGAATTAAACAATACCACTCATATCGATCTTTCTCACGGACTTGACGACCTCTCTCCATTCTGATCCTTGAAGTATTAGCGAAAGCTTAGGAAGAAGAAAAGAAGGGCGCCATCCTTCAAATCCAACCGTCAATCCGTAGAGAACTCAAAACCCCCTCAAGGCTCAGGTAAAGCACTGTCCCTCTCTCCAATGGGGAGAGAAACAGTAGTTTGATGCAATGCCACTCCTACTGATTGGCTTCCTGTGCAGAAAACCGCAGAGAAGGAAAAACTGGAAGTTCACCTTAGGACCATCCCGGTAATCCTGACAAGAAGGGTAGTGCCCATTTCCTTGCCTTGGCAGAAGCAGAAACTCCTTCCTCCAACACAGAGTCGACAGACAAACAATTTCCCCTGCTGACATCATTGTCACCGTAGCAAGGAAGAGACAGTAAACTGTAAAGCTCTCTAACAGGAAAGAAGTAGAAATCGGCATCGGCAGATTACAAGGACAACTATCACACAGCTACTATAATAGTGAGGGAAACTGCTAATCTATGCCAAAATAACTATCTAAAAGAAAAAGCATAAATTAAAACAGCTAGATGAAGATGTTGGGATTACATCTGTTTACATTCCCTAATTGGGCTTTGTCCTGTTTGGACCTATTATAAGAAAAAAGGAATTTCTCCTGGACCAAGAAGGAACGGTCATCATTGCTGCTTTATCTCATCCGTCCATGTATTTCCATGCCAATCCAGTACGGATATACTGCTTATAGAAATATTATCCAGAGTTCTTTGCACCTCTTACACGCTGTCATGCATTAGAGCTCGAGGTCCGCCTAAGTTGCGGGTTGATCTACTCCATTCCGTCCATCTGATTACTCTTTGGCAGCTGAAAACTAAGTGGAGCTCAGTGACCTTTTAGGTGGACAGGGCTTCCTTGCCACTTTGTTAAAAGTTTCAACAGCCATATCCTGCTTTGCCGAATACATACTCCTATTAAAGGACAAAGGGTTCGTATTCATGGAGGAACAGATTTAATTTAGTCAGAACCTGTGATTTTCAATATATAAAAATAAACTTTTACTTCAATGGTTGCAAACAAACTCAACAATAAAATGTAATTTATTATAAAAATAGCATCACATTAAAAACATGATAATGTACATTAATTTATTGTACTTGACATTATGCCTTGGGCTACCATATACTGTTCTGTACTACTCTATTAAAAGCTAATTCGTTTCATGCACTTAAAACAGTACTCTTACATTACATCACTTATTCACCAAGTTGGCAGTATTGAGTATTTTTTTTTTGTAGTGACTTAGCTGGCAGTATTAACAAGTATTTTAAAAAGTGGAAGCTAATGGTACAAGTGACTAAAGTGCTTTTACGTCCTTTCCTAGCATAATAAATGAAAGAACATGCGATACACACCTAAAATTAATATAAAATGTCACTTTGGCTGGGGGGAAGACATTGACATAACATGAAACTACCCATGAATTGTTGAATATTTTAAGTGAGAAGAAGTAGCCTGGCTGTTAAAAAACTATTATAGGGTTAGGCTAGATCATGATTCAAATGAGAATCATACAAACAGATGCTATTACCAACTGGTTGGAATTCACCTGATGCCTCATTCTCCCACCCTGCCAGACAGGTATCCAACACAGACCCAACAATTTGAAAGAGACACAATAAATCAAATGATGAACACATGGGTACAGTAATGGGAAATACAGAATTCCAGACTGAATATTTACTTGTCAAACAATAAATTCTTCACTAACATTATCTTTTAGCACAAGAAAACTACATTGCACTTGATTTTTTATAGTGCAATAAATACAAAAAAATATCAAATTCCTTTAAAAATTAACCTTTATGCACTGTTTAGCTTGCTGAAATAATTTTATTAAAGTTTCATACATTTTGATATGCATTTTTATATCTCATGCTGATATGTTACACCAAATTATTAAAAGTAGGATAAGCAATACTGTACATATATGCTTAACATAAATTTAGTTTCTGTGAAATATGTTATCCTTATAAAGATATTCTATTGCAAATAATGAAATACAAAGTTTATTAAATATTCTCGGGAATCTCATAATCTGTCTTTTAACATACAATTCTGAAAATACTTTTAAAAAGTAGGCTTAATATTTAACTACTATACAAGATTCAGCTATTACTTATAACTTAAATGTTCCTTATATTATGACTAAGTTTTTATCACATTCCAAGTAAAAGTTAAGCTCTCTATATAAGACAAACTTTTTCCATTGAAGGAATAAATGTTCTGCAATTTCAAGTCAACAAGGGATGAATAACATTGTTATGTCGCAGAAATATTTTACCTTAGATTACTCACAATTTAAAATCCAAGTTTATAATATAAAAAATAATCTTTGCAACAAATGATGAAAAGCTGGAGTAAACTTTTTTTAATTCCCTACAGAGGGTACTATTTACAGTTTGTCTTGAGTGGCAGTGAGTAGAGGGTACAGTAATAAAAGGCTTTTTGACTCCATCTCCCTTGCCTTCTTCTTGTACTTTTCGTCCATTCCCTCTTGTTCCTTCGAATCTAGCTGTTAAACTTAAAGACTTATATTTAATACAATTTTCGTCACTCATCATGAGCCCTAAAGTCTAAAAAGAGACTCGATGGGCTTGTTAACCCTATGATTAAAAAAAGTAACTCAATGGATTTGTTAAACCTTTTTTTGTCCTTTTGCTATTATATCTGCAATAGAGAGTACAAAACCATAAATAAAATACCAGTTCTGAATACAAAATATAAAACTCAAATGCATTCATCTTTCAGATAACCGAGATGCAGCTAACCTTTCTTCTAGCTGAGCAGTAGTTGGTATATCTTCCAAACAAGTCCCAGTTGGTAATTTCTCCAAGGGAGACGGTTCTGATATTTCTACCTGAGAGGAATCTTGAGAGTCTTCTTTAGGCAAGTATCCATCCAAAAAACACACTGAAAATTGATCACGACTCATGAGAGCAACACGTGAACTACCTGGATTCCACCTGTTAAGGATGATAGAAAAACTAATTCAGTTTATAAATATTTAGACCTTTGGTCATTTATCAAGCATGTTTTAATGTCCCTTAATGAGCTAACAATAATATTGGCAAACTAGGGCCTAACATACATACTTGGTGTTGTCTGTTGGCAAACCATTCTAGACAGATATAAAACTTGAGAAAAGCTAACATACTCAGTAAATCCACAGACAGTAAAGGGAAAACAAGAAAGACCCCCTATAGAAACCCTGTGCACACCAAGTGTCTGATCAGTGCTAATACTGTACTCCCATCTAATTTAATAACTAAAAACACTTTACGCAAACTTAACTCTGTATTTGAGAGGGTTCGAATGACATTATTGGTTTACTATTATTCATCTCATGATTTTCCATATGTTTGTATAGATTTATCTTTATCAGCAGGCTACTTTATGCTTGTTTATATGTATTGCTTGTTCACCATTTATTTTCTCGCAATCAGAGGACCCTCCTTTCTTTAAAAAAAGGATAAGTTAATATGAAATTCATTATATGCACTATTTATTATACCTATTCCTAATTAGACTTTGCACACACTTACAAAAGGCAAGGTAAGGTTAGGCTGTGTATTAAATGTACACAGTAACAACTTACAGAATATGTGGTGGACTAGTTTTGTCTAAGGCTCATTAAGAATCAAATTTTACTTATACTATAGATGCACAGGTTGAAAAAGATGCTCTGCTTCTGCATTTATGATTTTAGGCATGTGCTTGTTCAGTACATTAGTAAAATACAATCCTCTCGAAGTGGTCTTCGCCTAGGTTAGGTCCTGTTTGAATGTACAATCTTGGATTTTGTTAAACCACATATGTTCTGCAAGTTATAATCATATATACATTCAATCTAAAGCCTTGCTTTAACTTTGCATCAGTAAATGATAGAAAAAAAAATTTGCTTTTTCATAGTCGACTACTCATTCCAAATATGGCTATGGCATTGGTGATGGGTTGATGAAGACTGAAGTAAACAAGCACTAGACAACAAATGCACAACATATTAACACCATCTGTTCACTTTTGCATATAGCAAGTTAAATGTCATCTAATAATTCACTAACCATTTATTTTCTCCAGGTCATCTTGCAGCTGCTTCACTGTTGCATCATCAGTAATGAATCCCATTTTTTATCATTATGAAATGCCTAGTCATTATGCATTCAACTTTCCTTCAATCTAAGGATGACTTGTAAATCTCAAAAGCAAGGAAGACGTTCTTCAACTACTACTCTGATCACACTCAGATGGAATGCATCTGGACGTAGGGGCTTATTCAAACTTAGTTATTTTCCTTTTTTGTTATATCTTTCCATAAGAGCGCATTTACAAGGTAATGTATTGGAACTATATAACTTTATGTATATTCATTTACAGGTCTACCATACCTCCAGCACCAACAGTAATATTGACATTTTCATCATTAAAGGCCCAATGATACTCTTGTTTGGGTTCTCCTGCTAACATGTACTATAATGAAATGAAAACAATTGTGAAGTGAAAAAGCAACACATACCTGAGAGAGGAGATCTGCAGTGTAGGTGCACCTGGTACAGCAACCGTAAGACAGCCAAAGGGCGACCAGAAATATACATGGCTAGTTCCTGTGCATATTGCTAACCTGGGCTGCTGAGAATCCCATGCAAAATCTGGAGAAAATTGTTGCTTAATGACACGGCAGCTAAAACTTTTGCATGGCACTGGGGCCAATAAAGCTATTATTCAAGAATAAAATTTGCTAAATTAAACCTATTTTGCACAAGGCATTGTACCAAATAAGAAGTTTGACCATCATCAATAGCAAAGTAATCATGTAAAACATTTAAAAGTTTTATGCAATTAATAAAAATAAAAATAAAGTACTGGACATTTCTTGGAACATGATATGCAATACTTGAAATCTTGGTCTAAAATTGGTCCCATAATAAAGTAAACATTAACCAAGTGATTTTTTTTCCCTTTACCAAGATTTTTATATTCTACATGAATAAAAAAAAAAGCTACTTTTTCTCACTGAAAATTTTTATCATTCCCCATCTAAAGAATAGAGAAAAATTTACAAAACATTCAAATTTAAAACAATGAAAAATCTTAAAAGCAAAAAACAATCTACAGTACTGTATATTGATCAAAACCTCATCAAGTAAGATTACAGTTAGTCAAACATCCCCCCACCCCCAAGTCATTATGGAATGAACCTGGTAGGCCCTAAGAAACTGAATATGTCAGTCAGTGGTCTCTATTAAAGTATAGTACTGTACTTCAAAACAACAGTAATACTGTACAGTACTTCATAAGACTTAATTAAACATTGATGCTTGTGAATATTTTGTTTTCGTAACTATTTTTAGTATAATTTATTTCAAACTTGTTAAAAAATACATAATGAATAAACCTGCATGATTCAGAGCTATTACTGTACTTTCATCTTTACTCATTACTATTCAGTGTTTTAGTAGATAACATATCGTGAATATACACACTAAGTAAGTGTAATAAAATTTTCATTCAATATTAATTTATCAGGCTTACATACTTGTATACTTAATTTTTGTTATTGATTTATAGTAAAATTTTAAAAACTAAATTAGAGAGAATACTCTTTCATTCCTAGCAAATTGTAATACTGTACATTATTTCATTAGCTGACTTAATCCTAAACTTTCAAAGAAAATGCACATCTATTTGTACAAAATAAAAGAAATATAGTAAATATATCTTATATATTATTGAAAAAATCTAATAAAAAGCAATTGCAAATAGACATACAGTATAAAGTAAAAATAAAAAAGCTGTTTTCAATGTTTAATAGGAAAATTTTCCTAATTTTAGGTAGAAAATTTGTGAATAGCTATGCTATATAATTTGGCAATAAAAAGTATTCTGCTGAAGTGTGTATTTTTTCCCTTAAAATTTCTGCTATAATTAAAATGCATAAATATTTTATATAATTACACAATTTTCTGTATATTAAATAACAATTTTTTAAAAGTAATTTGTATTTTTCCTAGCAATATAAACCAGAGTACTTTATGTAAGGAAGAGTTTTCAGTGCGCAAGGTGGACGTCCGTTATAATTGTTAATGATGTAGTTAATGACTGGTGGAACGAGGGCGAGCAGTCCCGCCCACTTAACTGTCAAAGACTCTTCACCTATGACTTTTCGGCTCAGGACTGAAAGGGGTTGAGGAAGAAAGTGTAATACAAAGGACTCAGATTTCATCAGCTAGAAAGAATACAAATTACTTTAAAAATTTGTGATTTGTATCTGTGAATATAAACCATTGTTCTTTATGTAGGGAGACTTACTGCTTGGTGGGTTGGCAGAACCCCACTAGAACCTAACTGGAAGATTGTTTTTCTCCCTCGGAAATGTCAATAACCCTTATGTCCTGTACGAGAGTGAAGAAGATGACTCCAGCAACCACGTATCAGTCTATCATTGGGATGAATAAACTGATAGGTCCTGACCTGTCCAAAAGATTGGAACAGGATCAAAAGAGGAATCCCTTTCCCCTGAGGGGGATCGCAGTTTGGAATAGTTCACTGGGCATATGATGACCACAGGTTGGTATATATTCCACCATCCTTCCCCTCATATAGGGAGAATGGAGAACTTTAGGATCTAAAGAATGGAGCTCAGAGGTGTAGTTCACCAGAATCAAGTCAAATCCAGCAAGTAATGCTTTGACTCTGTCTCTAAGACAGAAGCACCAAAAATGGAGAAGAAGAGCCCTTTAATCCTCCTCTAGTACAGACTTACATCTATATGTAACCATAGACAGGATGCTCACCGTCCCACCCGATAGGTGGAGCAACCATCACTTTCACCTTTGAGCTAGGACTTTTGCGAGGTGGTTGAGGTAGGCAGTGAAACTTAAAGGATTTAGGTTTGTATAGTTAGGGAAAAATGTAAATAACTTTGAGAATCTGTGACTTGTTCCTACATAAATATAAGCCATTGTCGTTTAATAAGACTCATTCTCAGGGAGGAGGAAGTCGTTATAACCAAAACTGGCTGGTTCCTAACCCTGGTAAAGACAATGTGGTTTGGTCCTAAGGAGGAGTGAAAGATGCTACAGGTGTTAGGGTAGGGTAGGGTAAGGTAGGGTAGGGTAGGGTAGGTCTTTACCAGGTGACTGGTAGGCAATCACAGGACCTATATCTGAAAGGATACATAGTTTGAATGTATGCTCATCATGAGAAACACGTTGCATATATCACTTCCATCTTCCTCCTTGTCTGGAAGGATGGGGAAAGATACCTCACTACCAACTTTGTCTTTCAAGTCAAGTACTTGGTTGTGAAGTTTACATCTATCTAGCGTCTGGTCCAGCACAAAACGGAACAAGTGCTGCACGCCAATGAGGGGAAGAGAAAAGAGAAAGGCCAGACATTCTACCTCTCCTCCTAGGCTTATGTCGTATACGTTATCTCAGCAAGATGTTTCTTGTGATGTGAGGGAGCTATTCGCAATGTAACTTGTCGAGTAACTACTGCGTGACCAAGGATAGGGTTATCTTAGGACCTGTGGGCAAACTCCAGTAGGTAATTGGTAGCCAGTCATACCGGATTTTTTCCTTCAGGGCTAGTGTCACTCACATATTCTTCCTGAAGATTGGGGCAGATCCGATATCCTTGATTTTGAGCTCTCGAACCGTGATATTCCTTGCGTCCTCTCATTGGATCAGTACATCTGGTGGTGCAAGAGTCAAAAGAAGCAATGATCTTTGATATCTTCTTGGCCATTTTGGTGTAAGAAGTCTCTCTAGTGTTCTACAAGGGGCCCAGAGATCTCTCAGTAGTGCCATCTTGTCTTCACACAACACAGGACAGTGTCATCCTGAAACTCTCTTGTAAAGATGAGACGGAGAAGGACTTAACCTAGGAGTTGTGTACTGCTAAAATATGAGTCTTTGATATCAACTCTAAATCAAAGGAGAGGAAGACCTTACACAATTAGAGAATGACTCGCACATGCAGCTCATCGTGTTCGTGAACCTCATGTGCAAGAATGATCATGTTCACGAAGCCCGTGCACTTGGATGATCGTGTTTGAGAATGATCATGCATGTGGACGATGATGTTTGTGAAGCTTGTGCATGTGGAATATTGCTGTTATGTAGATAGTAATAAATACACGTGGAGACCTTAGGCACATGAAGACATTGTGCATATGCGTGGAACCCTTTTTCGTGGAGAGCTCTCATCACTCGGGTACGATCTAAAGAGTCTCCTTCACCTCTGGCAGGTCTCCTCAAGGCATATGATGTCTTCTGGTGGCAAGCAAAGGCTTGGCAGCAGAATATTTAGGAAAAATACATAGGAACAGGCAAATGAATACTGTATACCAATTCTATAATGACAGACAAACATACAGTTCACTCCTATCTGTCGGCCACTAATATTACAATCTATAATTGCTTATTATTATTATTACTAGCTAAGCTACAACCCTAGTTGGAAAAGCAGGATGCTATAAGCCCACGGCCCTAATACTTCATAATACAGCTACATTTCTTTAAGGAACACATACCTTATGGTAGCAATGCGACAGTCATGAACTGTAATTACCCATTTCAGGTATAAGATCGTCCAGGAGAGGGAAAAAGGGCAGCGTCTTTCTTCCCGACCGGCAGAACATGAGCCCAGTTCAGTACAAGCAATGAGTGCACTGTCTCTCCTGCAAAGAGCGAAACAGTGAGTGACACGTACAAGACTCCTATCGATCAGATTTCTTAGATTTCTTCGACGACCTCATGTCCTTCCCTTGAAGTTGCAGTGAGTACACCCACAAAGCTGAGGCAATGTAGAAGGAAGGACTTGAAGTTCTTCCTCTACAGTGGTCACGCAGGCCTATGACAACAATCTCGCGGGCGAAGAGCCACAACAACACAACCTGAATTGCATCCTTAGAACCTTTCTATGATCAGGAAGACACTAAAGGAAAGGAGTGGGGGCGCTCTTCCCTTCACACTCCGTTGACAGCAGACTGTTCCTCTTATGAAGCACAAGCAAAGTCCAAGTAAAAACCAACTCATTTATTTAGTGTCACTGTAGATGTAAGGCCACACACACGAAGGATAGGACAGCAACAGGCATGCCACCCAACAGGAATAAGTATGTCAGATATTGACAGGTAGCACAGAAAACTGTATCACAATTACAGTTATCAGGAAACACTGCATATCCTTAACTTATTCCATTGATATTCCTTGAATGCAACTGTCTGTCAGAGCTTTTATTCAACCTAAAAGAAAAAGAAATTATTTAAACAGCCAGATGAGGATGACGAGAAATATTGGAGTCCTGTACAGCAGCTGAAGTCAAAGTGAGGGATAATCCACCCACCTGACAGGCAACTTTGTTTACCTTTTTAAAAGTTTAAACCCATCAGGCTCACAGAAGTCATACTCCAGTTAAAGCAGGAGGGTTTTTATTCATGTATGAACAAATGAAATTTATATTTACTACATGTTTTACAGATAGATCTCAGCCCCGAGAAAAACTTAATGTTTAGCACATGCATGACAAATGCAAGTAAATGTCAAGAGATTTACCAACCTTTCACTGGATTTACATGAACAAGCACAGCCTTCAAAGCCAACTTGGGTATACTCCATATCCAAATTGTTGCTGGCATGTTGTCATTGCGGGAAGCGAGGTAACGATTGTCATTGCTGAATGATAGTGTGCCAACACCCATTCGAGGCTGTGTCTGTTTGCTGGGCTCTACAATAACTGATGCTAAGGTTACTGGCCTAGTTTCTTCTTCTTCATCTAAGGAAAATTTAAAGGAATGAATGGCTAGAGAGGCATTACTACTAATATTAAGTAGAGAATAATAACTATATATAATTTTTAAAGTCATTCTGACATTTCACCATTGAAACAAGAAATAGTTTGTTACAATGTTTCTCTACACTGCTAAATCAGATATGAACCTACAGTGTAGCAAATCCTCACGCCAATTAAATAGTGAAAACCTACGCAAGCATTTTATCTACAGTACATGCAACATACCGTTCACTTCTATCTATCAGCCACTAAGGTAATAATCTAGAATTGTTTACTCCATAATGCAGTTACACTTTAAGGAACACATATTCTTATGGTAGCAATGTGACAGTCTTGGAACTGTAATCATCCAGTTCAGTTATACTACATACAAAAATAATATCTTAAGTATGTAAATGGATTAGATTTAAGAATTTCAGTGTCATAAACATTTGAGCTCCTTGTGTACAGATAATGGCCAAGTAGTACTCCCATTTCAGCACTGATAAACAACAAGCAATTCTGTTACTTCAATGAGGATGGTTTCATCACAACTAAGACAGATTTATGAAAATTAAGTTGATAATTGTATATGATTTTACACTACTAAAATACTGTACACGTATAGATACTTACAAGACGTTTCTAAAACTAGTGGAAGACCCTGAACAGAAGCTAATGTTGCTGGATATCCGGTCAAAGGTTTTTCCACCTCCTTGTAGATGTTGCATGATTCAGAATCTATGCTTGAGCTGTGATGAAACTCCGTTATTACTCTCCAAGTTATGTGGTTCATCAACCGCACCTGTAAGTTAGGGTATTTTAAAATCATGTGAATCAACGTGCCTGTAGGCATAACAGATTTAAGAACATAATTCTTAAACTTTATTGAAAACAGAAAAATCTTGAGAATATTTATAAAATATTGGGGACACGAATACAGAATGTTGCAATAAAAAGGACTATACAAAAATAACTATATCAATCTTAGGACCCGTAGAAAAACAAAAACATCAAATTGCTTTTGATTGTCACTTTTCTTTACTTGAATCCAATCATTTACAATTACTGAACATGGTCACTGTCCCAATTTTCACAAAGATTAAAGTAGGTGAAACCATTTCCAAACTCTACTTAAAAGCTCTTATTTAAAACCACATCCAAACTCACCTTCTGATCATAACTACCAATCGCCAGAAATTGACCCGATGGAGACCAGGCCATTCCTTTCACTCCCAGTGCCCATTGATATGCAGAGTACGCAGACAAACAGTGACCAGTCAGGGTATATATCAGAACTTTGTACTCGAGTGGGGATTCCCAAATTATCAAAACTGATCCATCCCTTGCCCATATTATACCTGCAAGGTCTCTTGTAGCTACTTCAAAATGCTGCCAAAAAAGAATACAAAATACTTAGTAAATGTAAAAACATAGCTATTTAAAATATGTTCACCTAATTTCTTTTTCATTAATTTTTTAAGTCTCATCTCAGTATTGTACAGAAAGTATAAATGTAATAAAAAGAATAAAAAATTATTTAAAAAACAAAGTTAAAATATAAACAGCCATTTCGAATATGTTCACTAACATCTTTTACATTATTTTTTTACGTCTCGCCTCAGTATTGTACAGCGAGTACAAATGTAATAAAAGAATGAAAATTTACTTAAAAAATATAGTTAAAATATAAACAGAGCTATTTCAAATTCACTATATTCACTTAAAATCTTTAACATTAATATTTTTATAAGTCTCACCTCAACACTGTACAGCTAGTATAAATATAATAAAAAGAATGAAAAAAATATTCTACCTTTACTAGCTGCCAAGATTTTGTTGCCACAATTGATATGCAGTCCTTGCATTCTCTCCTTTCGGCAACAGCGAGGTACTCATGATCAGGACTAAACTGCAGACACGTTGCTATATTCTTGGGATGCTTTATATACGAAACAGATTTGCTGATCAAGGACCAAACTGTGACTCGTAACTGAAACGATTATACATGATACAGTATTTCAGCAATAGCAATCATGCAAAAGTAATCTTATCATATGCTGATAAAAAGTACTAATACTTGTAATTTAATAAAAAAAAAAAAAGAGAGAGAGAGAGAGAGAGAGAGAGAGAGAGAGAGAGAGAGAGAGAGAGAGAGAGAGAGAGAGAGAGAGAGAATGTTCAAAACCACCTGGTCTCCATAATTTTCTTCATAGCATATCTATTGTCTTCACCTTTTCTTGAATAACAGTAATGTAATCTGTTATTATAAATTGTTTTCACTATCGTACAAAATTGCTATTTTCATAGTGGTGTACAGAATTTAGTTCATAATTCACTTTATTTACACGGAATAGAAAAAGAGTTTATCTGATCATACATGGTCAATAATGTTCCCTTTCAAGTCTTTCAACCCTGTTTGTAAAATTATAGTTGTAACTGAACAAATTATCATCATCATTACAATGCAGCTTAACAAGACTAATGAGTGAGAAAGGATTTAACCCTTTTACCCCCAGGCTATTTGGAAATTTCCAACCCTTAACCCCCAGGGGGTTATTTTTTTCCCAGAACATTTTGCAGTATATTTTTTTTTAATTACTCTAACAGCCTTAATTTTTGTCACAGAGAGGTCAGGTTGGTCTCATTCTCTTGGAAAATGCCTGAATTTTCTCAAAAAATTATCAAAAATATGAAAAAAAAAATTTTTATAGCATTTTTTTTGCAAGGACGTACCGGTACGTCCATGGGGGTAAAGGAATGGCTTTTGTGAAACGTACCAGTACGTCCTTTGGGGGTAAAAGGGTTAAGATTTGGATTCATTAATCCTCAAGATTAATCATTCTGAAGGAAAAATTTAAATAGAACCATAAAGTTGGATTATGATAAATCAGGGTTAGGCTGCTAGAATCCTCTGGAGGTTGGGGCAAGGGAAGAACAAAGAAACCTATTTGATCCTGGAAAGTGCCAACCTCTGGCTCAGCAGAAAAACCCTTAAGTTTCATGCCTGCATTATCAAAATATGTTTAGATTTGTTTTTCTTGCCTCCACCTTTGATGATTCTGTCTTATGAATGTGTGAAAAGGTGCTCAACTATATTTGAAGCAGTACCAGGATACCTAGAGAGTGGTGTATCAAACAACAGCTGCCAAAAAGTTTTGCTTATAGGGTCTCCTCAGGTTGGAGTAAGGGAAGCAGAAAATAAGACCTATTTGATCATGAAAAAACAACACCTCTGGTGCAGGGGAATACCCTGCAAGTTTAATACTTGGATTAATGAAATAGGTTATTTGGGGCGTTTCTTGCATTTCATAGAAGCCCATTCCAGTGTTAGGATATATTGTGAGGTCCTTACTGTAAAAGTTGCAACCCCAGCAATGGAGTGATAGATGTACCAAGTTACAGTCTTTTTTTTCAATGCATTTAATGCACATAAAGGCTAGCTACTCTGTCATCAATTCGCCAAAATAAAACTCGAGATGAAAAATATGTTCAGGTTGCCAAGGTCCAGCTTAGCTTGGGTCTCTTAAAATTAAAAAAATATCTGGTGACTGGTAATTTTCTTGCATTGCATGTAAACTCAGTCTGGTGGTGGAATAAACCAAGTGGTGGACCACCACTTGTGTTAGTTTCTTAAGACAAAGACTTTGGATGTTTCCCCTACGATGAAACATGTACTGCAGATAGTCAATGAGAAGAAAGCCAGGATAAATACTTCGGTGAATCCTTAGCAGTACCTTGAAGCACTGCTGTTAGGTTGTCAAGCTTTCAGCTTGCCATTTGACACTGAGTGGCACAGTCAAAATGTAGAATTTAACCTTTATCTCACTTTAATTTTTCTATGAAAGCTCTTTTGTTCATTTTAATTTTCTACTGCCATACAATGAACTGCTATAAAGTAAAGGTAAATGATGATGACGTAAAATATTCATTTGAAAGGGCAAATAAAATAAACTAATACCTGCTAATTTAGTCATGAAAAATGCTTGCAATAAAACACATTTTATTGTTGGGCTGAAGTTGAAATTAATATTTGCCAAAAATTTTAAGAATATTAACATTTTTTCATTTTTCTAATTGACTGCTAAATCCCTATAAAATTACATCATCAATGGGATTTCCTCAACCATTGCTTGTCTAACTCATGTAGCCAGTCACCCACGCAAGACCTTAGTCCGATCATTTGTAAATAACCATTACTGTCAGAGGTGCCATTACTACTGATTAATTAAAAATTGCTGTGGCTACCAGAGGGACCTGAACTTCTCTTGTACTCCTCTACATGGATTTCATGGAGGAATCAGAATTTAAGAAAAAGGAAAAACTTGCAAATATGAGTGGTATAAAGTTCCCCTTCACTGACAGATCTGAAAGACTTCAAATATGAATGTCATTGAGTTCCCATTCCCTGACATACCTCCTTAACGACTTCTTGTTGCCAGCCTGAAGGGGAAGTCTGTTCAATGAATTTGCTGATGGATTTAAAGGTCACTCATGAATGGCAGAGGCAAGGGGTAGTAATAGTGCCCTAGCAGAGCAACCCTAAAGACTGACCATATGTACATTTGATCAGTGCCAAAGCCCCCTCTCAAGCCAAAGTAAAACCAGGGAGGGCCGGCAATGGCTGCTGTTAAAACAATCATCATTCTATATATCATCTGATGCCACAGAGACAACAGTGATTGCTGCAGCAACCCAACTGGTTTTTTCAAACCTTCTCTATTGCTACTTTCTCCATCATGATAGTGACCTCACTGTTCGGTACTGCAAATCTATCTAATCTGGGCTTACGGATCTGGAAAGCAATCGAAGATGATGATCCATAGGGAAGTTAAATACACTACTGCTATGCACTCCAAAGGAAAGCAGAGTACTGTAGTCCATTAATTTCTCCCCTCTTCCTTTTCAATCTTTTAGCCCATCTTATTTGTAATCCAAATAAGGACTAGAAAACCATCAAAAGGAAGCTTGATTGGAAGGAAGAGTACCCAACATGTAAGAAGTTGGAGAATACTGCTTATCATTAAAGGATTTCTTAAAGTGTCTGCGCCTGCTGAGAAATAGACTCAATGAACTGCAATGTCTATCAGTTACACTACGCTGTTCTTGATTCTCATCCACCTATCTCTTTTAGTTGTTCTATATGTGAGAGTAAGGTTGCCGAATTCTTTGATAGAACAACAAAAGCAAATAAAAAAACCACATTCTATTGTTATTAGTAGAGTACACTATTTATAATATACCTTGTTTGCACACTACATGGTACTAAAGGTTTTTTGCAATGCCTCTCTGCCTACAGCAGTATTGCTTTCTTCCCCATACTTCATGTATACAGCATTCTCTTTGGTGTATAGTACTGTATTCCAACTTAGCAAACTTGCTTCAAACTTCATCTTGCTATAGTTTTTTCCTTTGATTTAAGAAAAATTCTTTAGAGAGAACACCAAGTCTGTAAATGTGACTTATTGGTTTCATGAACTAATTAATAATGATAGAAATTATATTTTTACACTGCCCACCTTAGCTAAACAATGAAGTACAGTATACAGTACAGTAGTTTTTTTGTCTATTATTATTATTATTATTATTATTATTATTTGCTAAGCTACAACCCTAGTTGGAAATGCAGGATGCTATAAGCCCAGGGGCCCCAACAGGGAAAATAGCCCAGTGAGGAAAGGAAATAAGTAACAAAGTTGAAATAAATATTTCCTATATGAACTATAAAAGCTTAACAAAACAAGAGGAAGAGAAATAGGATAGAATAGTGCCCCGAGTATACCCTCAAGCAAGAGAACTCTAATGCAAGACAGCGGAAGACCATGGAAAAAAGCTACTTACCATAGCTAAAGAGTCACTTCTACCCTTACCAAAAGGAAAGCAACCACCGTACAATTACAGTGCAGTAGTTAATCCCTTGGGTGAAAAAGAATTGTTTGGTAATCTCAGTGTTGTCAGATGTATGAGGACAGAGGAGAATGAATCACCTCTAAGCTAACACTCAACTGTTACGGCATAAGAATAATAGTTGAGGTTTTCTTCAATGTATCTGCATCTATTAATATTGCCCGGAATGCAAACCAGGCACGGGCATTAAGTTCTATTTCAAATACTGTATTGATATAAGGTCTATTGTTCTCTAGTCTTGGGTACTGCCATAGCCTTCCACTGTCTTGGTTTAGAGTTCTCTTGCTTGTGGGTACACTCGGGCACACTATGCTATCTTATTTCTCTTACTCTTGTTTTGTTGAAGTTTTTGTAGTTTATATAGGAAATATTTATTGTAATGTTGTTACTGTCCTTAAAATATTTTATTTTTCCTTTTTTCCTTTCCTTACTGGGCTATTTTCCCTGTTGGAGCCCCTAGGCATATACCATCCTGCTTTTCCAATTAGGGTTGGACCTTAGCAAGTAGCAATAATAATAATAATAATAATAATATTGCTGTAGTAACTGAGGAATTGACTTTCTCCATATACAATACAAGGTAATTCATCCCAACACATATCTACTACTGGCAATTTGAAAGTTATATATTTTCAAATTATGTACAGCAGTAAAACTAAAAAATTTTGTAACTTCAAAGTGAGCTTACATAAAATTCTGCAGTTGTGAGAACGTGTCTGCTATCTGGAGCCCAGCATACTTTCACAAGGCCTGCTACTCCGTCGTCTATCTTGCAACGCCAATCAGGATCTTCTATCGACCAAACTTCCGACACAGCACGTTTGTAATTGCAAGTCAGTATGTAGCATGAATCTGGTGACCATTCAATATTCTGAAAGTCAAAATAAAAAATACAGTCATCCAGTACAGTAAAAGAAATCAATCATATTTAAATGATTCTTTGTATGTATGAACAATAAACAAATTACCATAACTTACTAATATATTGGGATATTTTCTACACATATTACTGATGCATTATATCTCCAGGCCTATAAAACTTAAATATTCTGTGAGAAACAAGGAATTATATAACCTGGCTCAAAATAACATTTAAGAATGTATCCTAGAACACAGGGTTCTTGGGTAAACTCCATATAATTTTATGTTAACATTATTTCTTTAGGGAATACAATTTCCTTTATTCCTATAAAGGACTTTTTTTTATTACATGCATAAATATTTACATGGCAAAGTATTTTTTGTTAAGTATGTACTGTATGAAGCATTTCATAATATCAAATAAGGATCACTGGTCATTTTGTTTCATAATACAGTGGAACCTCTACACACGAACGTATCTACATCCAAATTTTCCAACATCCGAAGTAAAATTCGAGCAAATTTTTTACTCTACACCCGAATTTTATTTCGACACACGAAGTAAGCAATTTTCGTCGTACGGTTGTATCCGAATTTTTTGACACGCGAAGTACAATTCGAACACGTTCCGACTCTACACCCGAATGTTTTTTCGACACCTGAAGTAAACAATACTCATAGGCATAGTCGGTGCTCATAGCGCCTGAAGTGTTTTTTATTTCCGCCGATAGAAGGCAGCACATCGACCTCGGAGGGACGCTCAATTGGCGGGTCTTGGGTCAGTCCTCTGTTCTCGTCGGCTTCTTGCGGTTGTGCTCTGTGCGTTCTGCTATTAACTCTGTTTTAATCGTGATTTTTTACGTGCATCCTTTAACGGTAATTTACGTAAAGTATGGGTCCTAAAAGGCTTAGTTTTGCCAGTGGTAGTGGTAGTGGTGAGAAAAGGAAGAAGAAAATGCTTTCTTTAGAAATTATGCAGGAAATTATTGAAAAACATGAGCATGGCGTCCGCGTGAGTGAACTTGCTAAACAGTATGGCCGTAATATGTCGACGATCTCGACAATCCTTAAACAGAAGGAAGCTATTAAAGCAGTGAAACCTTCTAAGGGGATCACCATAATTTCCAAACGCCGTACCCCTATCATAGAAGAGATGGAACGACTTCTACTAGTGTGGATTAAGGATAGAGAGATCGTTGGCGACACCATCACCGAGACCGTTATCTGTGAGAAGGCGCACGCCATCTTTACGGACTTGAAGGAGGAGAGCTCTGGGGGTGATGCTGGGGAGAGTTCAACCGAGCCTTCCTCAAATGATTTCAAGGCATCTCGTGGCTGGTTCGAGAAATTTAAGAAACGGTCCGGGATTCATTCAGTTGTTCGCCACGGAGAGGCTGCTAGTGCGGACACAAAGGCTGCAGCTGACTTTGTCAAGAACTTCGAAAAGATCGTGCAGGAAGAAGGCTACGTAGAGCAGCAGGTGTTTAATTGTGATGAAACCGGGCTGTTTTGGAAGAAGATGCCGAGTCGAACCTACATCACTGCCGAAGAGAAGAAATTGCCTGGGCATAAGCCAATGAAGGATCGGTTGACTCTTGCCCTATGTGCCAACGCTAGCGGGGACTTTAAAGTCAAGCCCTTACTGGTTTACCATTCAGAGAACCCTAGGGCCTTTAAAGCACACAACGTCAATAAGGATCAGCTTCATGTTTTCTGGCGATCCAACTCGAAGGCCTGGGTCACTAGGCAATTCTTTGTGCAATGGGTTAACCAAGTTTTCGGCCCTTCTGTGAAGAAGTATCTTCATGAACAGAAATTGCCTTTAAAGTGCCTGCTATGCCTTGACAATGCACCCACTCACCCCCCCGGACTTGAAGATGATATCTTCGATGAATTCAAGTTCATAAAGGTGCTGTATCTTCCACCGAATACCACCTCTATCCTCCAGCCCATGGACCAGCAAGTCATCTCTAATTTTAAGAAGCTGTACACCAAGCACTTATTCAAGCAGTGCTTTAATGTCACGCAAAGCACCAACTTAACTTTGCGTGAATTTTGGAGGGGCCACTTCAACATCGTGCACTGCTTGAAGATCATAGATCAGGCTTGGGTGGGATTAACTCGATGGACCCTCAATTCTGCCTGGAAGAAGCTGAGGCCTGATGCAGTTTCTCCCCGAGATTTCGAGGGTTTTGACCCCGAACCTGATCCTGTGGTCGGTGCAGCGGAAGCCGTAGAGGAAATCGTCTCCCTTGGCAAGTCCATGGGTCTGGAGGTCAACGCAGATGACGTTACGGAACTCGTCGCCGAACATCACGACGAACTTACCACGGATGAGCTCAAGGAACTCCATGCTATGTCGGAGCACATGAGTGATGACGAGGAAGGGAGCGAGGAGGTAGAACATCTGTTAGGTTCGGCGCAAATAAAAGAGGTGTTAGGAAAATATCAAGACGTGGTCGACTTCAACGAAAAATACCATCCAAAGAAATTGCAGGTTTGTCGTGTAGTTTCTCAATTCGATGATGTTTGCCTAACTCACTTTCGAAACATTCTGAAAAGCCATACCAAGCAATTATCTATCGATGCTTTCTTTAAAAAAACTGCGAAGCGAACTCGCGATGAAGAGGATGTAAGTGAATCGAAGAAAACGGCAAAGAGTGAAGCGGAAGAAAGTGAAACAAAGAAAACGGAAAAGAGTGAAGCAAAAGAAATTCAGTCAATTTTAAATGTAGAGTGATAGTGATTAAAATTACGTAATCATCAAAAAGAAAAAAAGAAAATGTAAAAAAAAAAAATATAAAATATAAAAATAAAAAAAAAATAAGCTAAGTTATGTTAAAGTTCACTTAGTGTAAGTTAGAATAAGTTACGGTAGTGTACGTTTATCGTAGTTAACCTCTCTACCTCCTCGCCGCCCGTCCGTCTCCTCTCTGCGTAGCAAGACTAACAACACCTGCGCTGGAGTTTCTAAGGTAAAATGACGCTAAAAACCTGTTTCTTATTTATCATTTTTTGCTAATTCTTCTTATTTACATGTCTACTCTTCTTATTTACATGTCTATTATCTAATTTAGTGTTCATTATTCTCATGAGAAAATTATGTGTAGTAGTTTATTAAGAAGTTATCATAGGTTTTTGGGCTCAACCACGGATTAATCCTATTTCAATGTATTCTTATGGCAAAATTCGTTTCTACATCCGAACATTTTCTACATCCGAAGTTGGTTCTGGAACGGATTAAATTCGTATGTAGAGGTACCACTGTACAGGGTGTTCCAAAAGTCTTGGGCACATTTCAAGTCCTCATATCTGTTTAACTATGAATGGTAGTAAGATAAAAGTGGTGCCATTTTAAAGCTAAATGCATTAAGTTTTTGTAAGGCTATTGATTTTTTCATTTCTTTTCAGATCCAGTAAGGGCATTCACTCAACCACAAAAGGCGTTTTGTGTACTTGAATTTGCAAAAACTGAATCATGGACACTTGTTCAATGTGTATTTTGCAGAAAATTCAGAAAAGAACCACCAGAAAGGAAGTCCATAATGAGATGGCTTGGTAAATTCATGACAGATGGGTGCTTATGTCCAGCTAAGAGAACGGGACGCCCCTCAATTTCAGAAGATGTGGTTGAACAAGTTCGAATTGCCTTCCAGCGGAGCCCCCGTAAATTGATCAGAAGAGCCATTAGGAAACTTCAGCGTCCTACAACAACTGTTTGGCGTGTCTTAAGAAGACGACTGCAAGCTACAGTTAGTCCAACAGATGAAGGACACTGATAAACCAGCTCGTCATGACTTTTGTATTGCAATGCAATAGAAGATGGAAGATGACGGGTTTGACGACCGGCTTGTTTTTAGCTGTGAGGCGACTTTCCACGTAAATGGCAAAGTTAACAAGCATAACATTCGCATATGGGGCACTTCTTGAGCATCAGCGAGATTCCCCGAAGGTGACCGTGTTTTGTGCTATGTCCAAGTAAGCTGTCTACGGACCATTCTTCTTTGAAAGAGCAACAGTCGATGGTGAGATGTACCTCGACATGCTGGAAAACTGGTTAGTGGATAAATTGAGTGAGAAAGAGTCTGATGACTTTATTTTCTAACAGGATGGGGCACTACCACACTGGAGCCTCAGGGTTAGACAGTTTCTGAACACAACACTGCCAGACAGATGGATGGATGGTCTGGGCAAGATGTTCACGATCTCATCCCCTGGCCTCCCACATCTCCAGATCTCACACCCTGCAATTTCTTTTTGTGGGGATTTGTGAAAGCACTGGTCTATGTGCCTCCCATTCCAAGAGACGTGAGTGAGCTGAAGGCCCGAATAACAGAAGCTGTTGCTACCATTGACAATGCAATGCAAGGACGCATTTAGCAAGAATTGGACTAAGGGCTTGATGTGTGTCGTGAGACCAAAGGTGCTCACATTGAACATCTTTGAACATTCCATGAAAAACTTGAGATTTCAAGCTACTCAATATACCAGATGCGTTTTTTATATCCTTAATAGTTTTTGAGATAGTAGGTTGGCGAAGGCACCAGCTACCCACTGAGATACTACCTCTAGACAGTTAATGGGTCCTTTGACTGGACAGATATTACAGTACTACATTACATCATTCTCTGGTTATAGCATATTTCTCCTTTGCCTACACATACACCGAATAGTCTGGGTTATTCTTTCCAAATTCTCCTCTGTCCTCATACACATGACAACACTGAGATTACCAAACAATTCTTCACTAAGGGGTTAACTACAGCACATTATTGTTCAGTGGCTACTTTCCAGTTAGTAAGGGTAGAAGAGACTCTTTAGCTATGGTAACCAGGAGGTCACTATAGTATCAAACCATTATTCTCTAGTCTTATGTAGTGTGTAACATTATTGCTTTAATATGTCTAAATTATTTAAGTTTTTATAGATGTATAAGGTTAAATATACTGTAGAATTATTGTCTTGCTTTAATTGTTTGTCTTTTCACTGGTGGTTATGTTAGTGGTTATAATGGACTAACGGCTGTTTTATATTTTCAAGTGGTGTTGGTTACGTGGCTGCGCTCCTGCGTGAACGGAGTTTTGGAGGGGCTTTTTTGAGGATGGTTCCTCAGTGTGTTTCTGAGCCTCCAACATTGAAGGGCACGACATTTGCTACTGGATTATATTTACTCCTCGCCATTGTAGAGCTACAGTGTGAAGCTATTTAGCTTTTTGGATATCCTTTCTCTGCAGCAAGGACCCAGATCATCTTAACATTTTGTGCACTGCCCTTGGTTCAGTAAAAGCCAAGGGGACCTCTCTGTCCCAAGGTAATAATATTTATGCCTATTTAAGTATCGCGATCACGACCTGTCAGCTGACGTCATTACTGGAGCTTGTGAAAGCCTTTCAATCAAACCAGCCATCGTCCACTAGATAGGGATATTTAGTTTGTATTTGTTAGGTTGTTCTCACTTTTCGTTGGCCTTCTCCTTTCTGGACCCTCTCTCCATTTAGTATGCATGTGTTGATGACCTTTCCGTAATTGTATAATTGTTTTCTTTTACAGGGAGTTAAGATTGAGTGTGTATCATTTATTAATGTATTATTGTGGTTCAGGTGTTATTTCTGTCTAGTTATTATGTATTAAAATTAAGGAAATTTTGGTGGTATTTTCTTTGTCCCCTTGAGTTGACTTTGCACTCGTATTGATGTTTTGGTTACTATTCCACCTTCAGTGGATTTAGTACTGTATGATGGTGAATACTATTTGAAAAGTGTAGTGTTTTGTGTGGTGGTCAAAGCCAGCCATCACAAGTGCCATAGCCTCTGTACTATGGTCTTCCACTCTCTTGGGTTAGAATTCTCTTGCTTAAGGGTACACTCTGGCACACTTTTCTATATGTTCATTTATTTCTTTTCCTCACTAGACTATTTTCCTTATTGGAGCCCTTGGGCTTATAGCATCCTGGTTTTCCAACCCGGGTTGTAACTTAGACAGCATAAATAACAATGTATAAAACATTATTTTACAGAGCCTTCACTACCACACGAACAAATTGCAAAAACAGCTCATTCATGACTGCTACATCTACACAGTATCCTTCACATTCTATAAGTTATTGAACTTCTAACTTCTACAGCTCCACAGCACAGCTTCTACCTTTTACTCCAGAGCAAGACCAACCTTCTGAAAGCAGTAACACAATTGTCTTGACACCCTTCATTTCAACAGCAGCCTTAAAAATTTACAAGGCTGCTTTTTCATCAACTCTGAAGCTAAGAATGTTGACGGTCTCAAACTTCTTTCCATTCTACCATAGGTACCTCTTTTCATATCACTCAAAAGTTATCACTGGCACAGTCCTTGTACCTAGAACAAAGCTTTTCCCTTACAAAGTAATCATCACCCTTGCAAGAACAGAGCTTGGCAAAATTTCTTTAAGTTAGGTTAGGTGGGGAACCTTATATTAGGTCATATTTCTGTTTACTTCCCTGGTGGAATATGGATTTTTAGGCCTAAATATAAATCTGGAATAGCAAATGGGGACCACTTCCTAGTATACTAAGGAAAAATTGGAAAAAAAATTATTTAGAGCGAGAAATGACAAATTCGGAGATAATTTGTATTTTTCCTAACCATACAAACCTTAGCTATTTACATTGGGTTTACCTTTCGGCGTAGCTGAAATGACGAGCCAATAGTTTTTAACGAGGGTTAACTACCCCCCCCTCCCCCGCTAGTTAGCGGGAGTAGGGGAAGGGGTAGCTTGCTACCCCTCCCCCCCCACACACCGGTGATTTGCTTCACTTCACTTAGAGGTAGGACTTGACTTGGGGGTCAGGGCTGGCAGGAAAATATCTGTAAATAGCTAAGGTTTGTATGGTTAGGAAAAATACAAATTATCTCCGAATTTGTCATTTGTTCCGTAACCTAAATACAAACCACGCTATTTACATTGGGTGACTTACCCCTTAGGAAGGATGGAAAGTCCCCAGCCTTACTGACTTTGGCTTTGCCCGGGGGCTCCGCCTCCCAGTGAGTAGCACTTGAGAAAAGGAGCCCCTGCACCTCACAAGTTCCTTGCTTCGCTAGGAACGAGTGGCCTACATAAGTTGTGTGTGGAGGAAAGCGTGACTCGTCCTATGAAGTTGACCTTGAGACCTTTAGATAGGAATCTAGGATAGGACGTTCCCAATACCATCTCGTCAGGGTATGGGGGACACGACAGTATTAAACCTAATACTAGGAGCACAAGGAAGCATGGGTTACCTGCAGAGGTCGAGGTCAGCTATACGAAGACCAGGATGCTGCTTCCCCAAGAGAGGGGAGAATGAAGAAAGAAGTAAGGGTCAGACATACTCTTTCGTTCACGCAGACTAAAACCGGGTAACAACGCCCTCAACCTACTGCTACTTGTCCATAAAGGAGCCTGAGGTTAGACCAGCTGTTGTGCAGCCACCACAGGGCCGATAGAAAACGTATCGAGGCTCCTGTGGGTCACGTCCTGCAGGTAGTGGGCTGTGAAGGTCGTTTGACGCTTCCAGACCCCAGCTTGAAGCACCTGCATCACAGAGAAGTTTCTCCTGAAGGCCAGGGACGTAGCAACGCCCCTGACGTCATGTGCCCTAGGGCGACGTGACGGAGGAGGGTCTGGATTCAAGGCGTGGTGGATAACCCTTCGAATCCAAGCTGAGATGATATTCTTGGTGACCCTCCTCTTCGACCTGCCTGTGCTCACGAACAATGCTCGCACTTGGGGACGAACTGCAGCTGTTCTCTTCAAGTAGTACCTCAGACACTTCACTGGACATAGTAGCAACTGGTCTGGGTCGCTTGTTACAGAAAGGAGACTCGCGATCCTGAAAGAGTCGAACCGTGGATCCGGCACTCCAGGAATCTGAGTCTTGGCAACAAACTCAGGGACGAACCTGAACGTTACCTCCCCCCATCCCCTTGAATGGGCGATGTCGTACAAGAGACCATGAAGTTCACTAACTCGCTTGGCCGAAGCCAAAGCGAGCAGGAAAGCCGTCTTCCAAGACAGGTGGCGATCAGAGGCCTGGCGTAATGGTTTGAAGGGAGGTCTCTTAAGAGCCCTGAGAACCCGAACCACGTTCCAAAGAGGAGGTCTCACTTCCGACTGGGGGAAGGTAAGCTCATAGCTACGTATGAGTAGAGAGAGTTCCAGCGAGGAAGAAATGTCCACACCTTTCAGCCTGAAAGCCAAGCTTAAGGCTGAGAGATAGCCTTTCACTGCTGAGACAGAAAGGCGCATTTCCTCCCGCAGATACACGAGGAACTCCGCTATTGCTGGAACAGTGGCATCGAGTGGAGAGATACCCCTCCCACGACACCAACCACAAAAGACTCTCCACTTTGCCTGGTAGACTCCCTCAGAGGACTTTCGCAGGTGCCGAGACATTCTCTCCGCAAGCTGTTGCGAAAAGCGTCTCTCCGTGAGGAGATGCTGGACAGTCTCCAGGCGTGAAGCCGAAGCGAGGCCACGGCCTTGTGAGGGATGTTGGAGTGTGGTTGTCTGAGTAGCTCGCGTCGTGGGGGAAGGTCTCTCGGGAGCTCCGTCAGGAGCTGCAGAAGGTCCGGGACCCATTCCGCGTGATGCCATAGCGGAGCTATCAGAGTCATCGAACAGTTGACCGATAGTCTGGTCCTGTTGAGCACCCTTCTCATCAGACAGAACGGTGGGAAGGCGTACACGTCGATGTTGTCCCACCGTTGCTTGAAACCATCTTGCTAGAGTGCCTTGGGGTCCGGGACTGGGGAGCAGTACAGCGGCAGCTTGAAATTCAACGCTGTCGCGAACAGATCCACGGTCGGGGAACCCCACAAAGTCAGGACTTTGTTGGCTATCTGAGGATCCAAAGACCACTCGGTACTCACTATCTGCGAAGCCCTGCTCAGACTGTCGGCGAGCACATTCCTCTTGCCAGGAATGAAGCGAGCTGATAGTGTTATCGAGTGGACTTCGGTCCACCTCAGAATCTCTACTGCAAGATGGGATAGCTGCTGCGAAAAAGTACCTCCCTGCTTGTTGATATAAGCCACTACCGTGGTGTTGTCGCTCATCACCACCATGGAGTGACCCGCCAGGGTCCGTTGGAACTGTTGAAGAGCCAGAAAGACGGCCTTCAACTCTAGCAGGTTGATGTGCAGGTACTTTTCTGATTCTGACCAAAGGCCTGAGGTCCTCTGGTTCAGAACGTGCGCCCCCCACCCTTCTTTTGACGCGTCCGAAAACAAGTGTCAATTCTGGGAGGAGGACGAGAAGATCCACTCCCTTTCGCAGGTTCTCGTCGACCAGCCACCACCGCAGGTCCGTCCGTTCCAGAGATCCTATCGGGACCTGTACGTCCGGGGAATCTAACTCTGCTAACACCGGCGACTGCTTAACAGCGGCCCCCAACTGGACAAGGTCAATCAGGGCTTCCCTGGAGGGCAGGCCCTTAAGCCCCAAGGAAGCCCAAATCTGTAAAAGATCATCATTAGACAAGGAGTCATTAGCAACAACCTCCCCCGGAGGAGGAGGGGGAGCCGCCCCGCTATGGGAGGCGACGCCCTCTCCCCCAATCCAAGGTCGGGAAACAGAACTAGGGCCTGCGCTCCCACTCGGCGGTCTCTCCTTAGAAGCCGAACGAGGGGGAGCTTCGGAGGTGGTTTGGACGGCGAAAGAAGAGTCCCGAGAGCCTTCCTCCTTCAAGGCAACCCCTGAAGGAGAACGGTCTCTCTTGGACTTCTTCTTACGCCGGCGGGCAAACCTCTCCCACTGGGAGGCAGACCACTCCCTACACTCACAGCACATATTTTCCCTGTCACACCGTCGGCCTCGACACTGCGGGCAAAGGTGTGAGGATCTGTATCCACCGCCGACATGAAGGTACCGCAAGGGCGGCCGGCGATCCCAGGGCACTTGCGCATGGTGAACAATAAAGGGTGAGGCCAACTTCGAAACGCACACACACAAACTGGAAGAAAAAGCAAAAAAGATTAAGGCTGTCAACCAGGACGATGGACAGACACGTCTGTTCATCGCCGGAGCCAAAAGTGAGGTGGAGCAAATCACCGGAGTGTGGGGGGGAGGGGTAGCAAGCTACCCCTTCCCCTACCCCCGCTAACTAGCGCGGTAGTTAACCCTCGTTAAAAACTAGTGGCTCGTCATTTCAGCTACGCCGAAAGGTAAACCCAATGTAAATAGCGTGGTTTGTATTTCGGTTACAGAACAAACTTCATTTGCAACAAAGTTACATAAATAATGATTTGGCAAGAAGTGTCAAGAATATATGAATAAGATATGAATACCTGTACCATTGCATATGAAGACGGTGTTAGTGTAAATATTTACAGACATAAGGGACAAAAAGCAAATGCACCTAAGAACTTCTATATGCAGATAACCTGGTGTTAGCTATATCAAGGAAAAAATGTTTAGATTATGGAAGAAAGAACTGAGAATTAAAGTGGGAAAACCCTGATCACTAATTACGACAACCGGAAAGGAAGCAAATGTAAACGTGCAGTCTTAAAAGTAGCCTCAAGACATGAGTATTGTAAAAGTTTGACAACAATGCCAAGGGTTCCCAAATGTCCTGGATCTAAGAAGAGGTAGATTATTTCTGCAACCTTAGTAACATGCTGTTAGGGAACTAGAATTACAGATCCACCAAAGAAAAGAGCAGCAACACCATGAATAAAGAGAACCTACAAAAAAAAATGAAGAGTGAATCATGGTCGGAACTTATTGGGAAGATTGTATTACAAGTAAATAAGTACCAGAAAGATATAGTGATCAGTGGATGAACGACACAGTAGCTTAAAACAGTTTAGTCTTGTTATGAGCCTGTGGGGAGAGCAATTCACTTCTTTATCGTTTTTGGTCTGCCTTAGGTCCAGGCTGCAAAAGGGGCATTAAAACCCATGTTCCATTGGCTTTTACCTTTAATAAGTTAAAGAGAGGGTTGATGTTCACAAGGTAAGATGGCAATAAGTCTGAGAAGCCTAAATGTTGACTAAACGTAGCGTACTATATAGAAGTGAAAAAAAAAACTCATCTGATATATCTCATCCTCTGTTGTGGAAAAACTCGATATAAAAATAATGATGATGATACTGCTTCCATGGAAAACATATAAAATTAATCCCACTTGAAAAAATGCATGTCAATGTAAATGTCATAAATAAAATGATATTTTCATTAATAAAATAAATTTTTGAACATACTTACCCGGTATTTATATACAGTATATAGCTTATATCCCCGACGTCAACGGCAGAAAATTTGAAACTCGCGCCAACCACCAGTTGGATAGCCAGGTGTACCACCCCTGCGCCCTAGCGAGGTACCTGGGAACCATTCCAGTGACCCTCATATATTCCATGCCTCTAGTCTCTTAGAGGGGAGGAGGGTGGGACTAAAATTATATATAACTAACGGGTAAGTATGTTCAAAAATTTATTTTATTAATGAAAATATAATTTTTAAACACAAGACTTACCCGGTAGTTATATATATAGCTGATTAACACCTTTGGTGGAGGGTTAGAGACATCTAGCATATCTGGAATTCTACTCAAGAGTTAATCAAAACAAAACTTAAGGGTTCATACCTATTAAGGAAGCTGACTTCAATGATACTCTGCCTCATTATGTCTGCTAGCCTTATGAGATCCAGCGATCCTCCCAGGGGGCTGAAGATCTCGAAGGGACTGTCAAACCGGTGTTAAAACCTCATCATGACAGAACCTCCTCCAATAACCAATTCCGGGTGCTCTCAAGGAACAAACATGACCACCTGACAAAATCAATGATTGTGGAAGACTGACACAATCTCCACAAACAACCATAAAAAACAATTAAAAGTACCAAGAGAAGAAAGGGTTATTGGGATTATGGGAACATAGTGGTGGATCCTTCACCCACTATTGCACTCGCTGCTACGAATGGACCCAGAGTGAAACAGTCCTCATAACAAGTCTGAACACCTTTCAAATAATATGACGCGAACACGGATTTGCTCCTCCAGAAGGTCATGTCCATTATGCTTTGTAGAGATCTGTTCTGCCTGAATGCTGCCGACGTTGCCACTGTTCTGACTTCATGAGACTTGACCTTTAAAAGTCCAAGGTCTGATTCATTACAATGAATATGAGCTTCCTTAATTAAAAGCCTGACAAAATATGACAAGGCATTCTTAGACATATGTAAAGAGGGCTTTTTGACTGAACACCACAAAGATTCAGACTTGCCCCGTAAGTCTTTTGTTCTCCCCCAGTAGCATCTCAGAGCTCTAACTGGGCATAAGATTCTTTCTACCTCATCTCCAACCAGATCCGTAAGATTTGGAATCTCGAATGCTTTGGGCCAAGGATGAGAAGGGCGTTCGTTTTTGGCAAGAAAGCCTAATTGCAAGGAACAGACAGCTTTACCATTACAAAATCCAACGTTTTTGCTAAACGCATGAATCTCGCTCACTCTTTTGGCTGTCGCAAGACTGACCAAAAATAAAGTCTTCATAGTGAGGTCTTTCAAGGCAGTTGAACCCAACGGCTCAAACCTGTCGCTCATGAGATACTTCAAAACAATATCCAGATTCCAGGCTGGAGAATCTTGGTTCCGTCGTTTTGAAGTCTCGAAAGACTTGAGAAGCTCTTGCAGATCCTTATTGCCAGAGAGGTCAAGGTTTCTATGCCTAAACACAGTAGCTAACATACTCCTACAGCCTTTAATAATGGAGGAGGAGAAATTGCACTTCCTTCGAAGAAATAGCAGGAAATCCGCAATTTGAGCTACAGAGGTACTGGATGAGGAAAGAGAGTTGACTCTACACCACTCTCTGAAAACCTTCCACTTTGATTGATAGACCTTGATGGTTGAAGTCCTCCTTGCTCTCGCAATAGCTTGAGCTGCCTCCTTCGAAAAGCCTCTAGATCTAGCGAGTCTTTCGATAGTCTGAAGGCAGTCAGCTGAAGAGCGTGGAGATTTTGATGCAATCTTTCCAAGTGGGGTTGTCTGAGTAGATCTACTCTTAGAGGAAGAATTCTTGGGGTGTCTATCACCCATTCCAGTACCTCTGTGAACCATTCTCTGACGGCCAATAGGGAGCCACTATTGTCATCCTGGTTCCTTTGGATGTCACAAATTTCTGTATTACTCTGTACAGGATCTTGTAAGGTGGGAAGGCGTAGAGATCTAGATTTGACCAGTCCAACAGAAAAGCGTCTATGTGGCCTGCTTCTGAATCCGGAACAGGGGAGCAATACGCCTCTAACCTCTTCGTCTTCGAGGTTGCGAAAAGGTCTATGCAAGGGCGACCCCAAAGACGCCACAGGCTCTTGCACACATGAAGGTTGAGGGTCCACTCTGTTGGAAGGATCTGATTCCGTTTGCTGAGACTGTCTGCCATAACGTTTTTCTCCCCTTGAATGAATCACGTGAGAAGTACAACGTTCCTCTCTCTTGCCCACATCAGGAGCTTCTTTGAAGTCTCGGACAGAGATATCGAGTGTGTTCCCCCTTGCTTTGAGATGTATGCCAATGCTGTCATGTTGTCCGCATTGACCTGAACTACTTTGTTGGTGACTAAAGCCTCGAAACTCTTGAGGGCTAAAAGAACTACCAACAACTCCTTGTGGTTGATATGCAAGGATTTTTGGGGCTCTGCCCATAGACCCAAGACTTCTAACTTGTCTAGGGTTGCTCCCCATCCTATGTCCGAGGCGTCGGAGCATAACACAAGGTCTGGGCTTTTTATTGACAAGTCAAGACCTTCCTGGAACTTGTCTGGTTCCTCCCACCACCGAAGGCAGTCTTTGATGGGGTTCGTGATAGGAATGGACATCGTTTCTAAGTCCCTCTCCTTGTCCCAATGGCTGTTGAGATGGAACTGGAGAGGACAAAGATTCAGTCTTCCCAGTGGGACGAATTGCTCCAAGGAGGAGAGGGTTCCTATCAGACTCATCCATTTCCTTGCTGAGCAAACTTTCTTGCTTTGAAACGATCTTAGTTTCAACTTGGCTTGCTCTATCCTTAAGGGAGACGGAAAAGCCTGAAAAATCTGACTCCGTATCGTCATCCCCAAATATAAAATCTCTTGAGATGGAACCAAGAGAGACTTTTCCTTGTTTACAAGGAGACCCAGTTCTTTCGCAAGGTCCAAGGTTGTCTGAAGATCCTTCAGGCAGTGATCGTAAGAGTGCGCTCTGAGAAGCCAGTCATCGAGATACAGGGAGGCTCTTATGCCCCTTGAATGTAGGATCTTTGCTACATTCAGCATGAGCTTCGTAAAGATCTGAGGCGCTGTGCAAAGGCCGAAGCATAGGGCTCTGAATTGGAAGACGTCTCCCATGAAAATGAACCTGAGGTAAGGTCTGAAGCTCGGATGGATGGGGATGTGGAAGTAGGCGTCCCGAAGGTCTAATGAGACCATCCAGTCATCCCTCCTTACTGCTGCTAGCACTGACTTCGAAGTTTCCATGGTGAACTTCGTTTTGATGATGAACTTGTTCAGCGCACTCACGTCCAGAACTGGACGCCATCCCCCTGAGTTCTTGGGTACCAGGAATAGCCGATTGTAGAAACCAGGAGAACGGATATCCTGAACCTTCTCTATGGCCCCCTTTTCTAACATAAGAGACACTTGGTTCGAAAGAGCTTGTCTCTTTGCCTCCTCTCTGTATCTGGGAAAGAGATCCACGGGAACTAAGACCAGGGGAGGGCTCCTTAGAAAGGGGATCTTGTAACCCTCCCTCAAGATCTGAATAGACCATTGGTCTGCTCCTCTCTTCTCCCACACTTGCCAGAATTTGAGTAGTCTGGCACCCACTGCTTGAAGGCGAAAGCAGTCAGACTCTGCTTCGCCCTGGTCTGAAACCTCTTCTCTTACTCCTTCTAGCATCAGGTCTGGAGCTACCCCTGCTTGAAGATCTTCCTCGAAAAGGCTGGGAAAACTTGGGAAAAGTATCTTCCTTAGGCTTGCGACTGGTAAAAGAGGGAGGCAGAGCCTTTCTAGCAGTCTTGGAGACAAGATCCTGAGTAGCCTTCTGAGCTAAAGCTGAAGAAATCTCCCTGGTAAGTTCTTACGGAAACAATAATGGAGAAAGAGGTGCATATAAAAGTTTGGACTTCTGGAAGGGAGTCACCTCCGGCGAAAGAAAAGAGCATAGTTGATGTCTTTTCTTAAGGATGCCTGCGGAAAAAAGAGCTGCAAGTTCATTAGAGCCATCCTTCAAGGCTTTGTCCATGCAAGACATCAAATGGACCAGGGCAGAGGTATCCCCCTCTTTAAAAGTCTCAACTTTTTTACCCAAGGCCTCAAGTGTCCAGTCTAAGAAGTTAAAAACTTCAAAGGCTCGAAAAATTCCCTTGAGAAGGTGGTCTATTTCTGAAGTAGACCAAAAAACTTTTGGTCTCTCATGGCCGACCAACGAGGAGCGTCTACGAGGCTTGAGAAATCTCCCTGGGCAGAGGCAGGAATCCCCAAGCCGAGAACTTCTCCCGTCTCGTACCAGATGCTCGACCTCGAAGCCAGTCTAGCTGGAGGAAAGGAAAAAGACGTCTTTCCTAAGGCCTTCTTAGACTGTAACCAGTCACCCATTAATTTAAGAGCTCTCTTGGACGAACGCGACAGTACCATCTTCGTAAAGCGGGCTTTCTTAGAGGCTTTGCCTAGAGTAAACTCAGAAGGGGGCGAGCGCGGAGCTATAGGCACAAAAAAGTCCGAAAACTCTTCTGTAAAAACTCTCATTAGTTTTTTAAGATCGGCAGAATGACGGAAAGAAACAGAATCCTCGTCTTCTGAAACGTCATCAAACTCCAAAGGAGAAAGCTGGGCTTCTACTTCCTTCTCTTGCAACATTCCCCCGGGAGCAGTAGGGTTAAGAGCGGTATCAATTTCAGAAAAATCCTAAGAGCCAACCGCAATAGAAATACAGTAGGCTCATTGCAAACAGTAACAGGCGGCAGAGTCGCGTGCGGCTCATCCGAACGCTTGCGATCAGCTCGATCGGAGACGAGAAGTTCCTGTACATGAACCGCATCGATGTCCTCATCGAAATCCAAACTAACATCCGAAATATGACAAGGGATAGGACGTTCTAGATCTTATTCAGAAACACGCTTGCCGTCAACTGCTGACAAGCGTTCGGTACTACGAACCGCTTGTTGTTCAGCGACTCGTTCAACTGTAATCCTCCCGGAAACACGACCTGAAAGACGCTCACTAAAATAATTGGCGGAGAGAGAAACTTCCTGAATGATAGGACGTTTGGCAGCCTGTTTGAAAGGACGTTCGGTAGCCTGTTTGCAAGGACATTCGGCAGCCTGTACCAAAGGAGGATCAGCAGCCTGTTCTGTAGGAAGTCCAGGAGCCTGAGTCGAAGGACGTTCGAAAGACTTATCCAAAGAACGAACATAAGGCTGTATAACAGGACGATCGGTAACCCGTTCGCAAGGACGTTCAATAACCTGTTTAACAGGACATCCGATGTCTTTCTTAGAAGAACGCACGGGCACACTGTCTCGATCGCGTTCAATAAAAGAACCGTGGACTGCGGACTTAGGAGAACGATCACGATCACTTCCTAAGGGCCGTTAGTAGCGGCTAGCAGAAAGCTTAGATCCCCAATTACGAGGGTGCTGGGAAACACGTCCTGGTTCGCTGCTTCGATCACGACCGCTGATATGAGATTTGTCGCTGCGCTGGTATGATTGCATAAAGGATAAGAGAAAGTGGTATCGCATTTTGATTGGGGTGCTGATAGAACAACTTTGCTTAGAATTTATACATCTTTGTGTCTGAGCAAGTTAGACTATGCATGCCAAATATATGGGTCAGCTACAAAGACTTTACTTGGCATCTGCACAGGTGCTTATTGTTCACAATGCTGGGCTTCGCATCTGCACAGGTGCTTACAGAACATCTCCCATTGACAGTCTCTATGTTGATTCTGGCATACCTCCCCTTTCCATTTGCAGAGAGGAGTTGAGTTTGAGGTTTTTAGCTAGGTCCCTTGCTGTGAGAAACAATCCTAACTGTAATTTTGTTAGGGCGCCTTTAGATCGGGCTCCTAACAGATCTAGAGTGCCTAAGCCTTTGGAAGTACAGCTGAAAAATTATGCTAGAGAAGTAGGCTTGTTAACAGCACAGATAGCAGAGGTAGGATATCCCAAGTCTCCTCCTTGGTGTAATCCACCTGTTAAAGTATGTTTTACGGCAGGAGGAAAAATGTTATTTTCATTAGTAAAATAAATTTTTGAATATACTTACCCGATGATCATGTAGCTGTCAACTCCGTTGCCCGACAGAAATCTACGGTCGGGATACGCCAGCGATCGCTATCCAGGTGGGGGTGTACTCAACAGCGCCATCTGTGGTCAGGTACTCAAGTACTTCTTGTCAACAAGAACTCAATTTTCTCCTCGGTCCACTGGTTCTCTATGGGGAGGAAGGGCGGGTTCTTTAATTCATGATCATCGGGTAAGTATATTCAAAAATTTATTTTACTAATGAAAATAACATTTTTCAATATTAATCTTACCCGATGATCATGTAGCTGATTCACACCCAGGGTGGTGGGTGGAGACCAGCATACATGTTAACAAAGAAGCTAAGTATCCCGTATTTCATTTTATTAGTTATTCAAAATAACAAACATAAAATAAATAAGTACCTGGTAAGGAAGTCGACTTGAACCATTACTCTGCCTTTATTAAGTACGTCTTCCTTACTGAGCGTAGCGGTCCTCTTAGGATGCTGAACGACTCTTAGGTGCTGAAGTATAAAGGGCTGCAACCCATACTAAAGGACCTCATCACAACCTCTAACCTAGGCGCTTCTCAAGAAAGAATTGACCACCCGCCAAATCAACCAGGATGCGGAAGGCTTCTTAGCCGACCGTACAACCCAAAAACAACAATAAAAAGTATTCAAGAGAAAGGTTAAAAAGGTTATGGGATTATGGGAATGTAGTGGCTGAGCCCTCACCTACTACTGCACTCGCTGCTACGAATGGTCCCAGGGTGTAGCAGTTCTCGTAAAGAGACTGGACATCTTTGAGATAGAATGATGCGAACACTGACTTGCTTCTCCAATAGGTTGCATCCATAACACTCTGCAGAGAACGGTTCTGTTTGAAGGCCACTGAAGTAGCCACAGCCCTCACTTCATGTGTCCTTACCTTCAGCAAAGCAAGGTCTTCTTCCTTCAGATGAGAATGTGCTTCTCTAATCAGAAGCCTGATGTAGTAAGAAACTGCGTTCTTAGACATTGGTAGAGAAGGCTTCTTGATAGCACACCATAAGGCTTCTGATTGTCCTCGTAAAGGTTTTGACCTTCTTAGATAGTACCTGAGAGCTCTAACTGGGCAAAGTACTCTCTCCAGTTCGTTCCCCACCAAGTTGGACAGGCTTGGGATCTCGAACGACTTAGGCCAAGGACGTGAAGGAAGCTCGTTTTTAGCCAAAAAACCGAGCTGCAAGGAACATGTAGCCGTTTCAGATGTGAAACCTATGTTCCTGCTGAAGGCGTGGATCTCACTTACTCTTTTAGCTGTTGCTAAGCACACGAGGAAAAGAGTTTTTAATGTGAGGTCCTTAAAAGAGGCTGATTGGAGCGGTTCAAATCTTGATGACATAAGGAACCTTAGGACCACGTCTAGATTCCAGCCTGGAGTGGACAACCGACGTTCCTTTGAGGTCTCAAAAGACCTAAGGAGGTCCTGTAGATCTTTGTTGGTGGAAAGATCCAAGCCTCTGTGGCAGAAAACCGCTGCCAACATACTTCTGTAACCCTTGATCGTAGGAGCTGATAGGGATCTTACGTTCCTTAGATGTAACAGGAAGTCAGCAATCTGGGTTACAGTGGTACTGGTTGAGGAAACTGCATTGGCCTTGCACCAGCTTCGGAAGACTTCCCATTTAGACTGATAGACTCTGAGAGTGGATGTCCTCCTTGCTCTGGCAATCGCTCTGGCTGCCTCCTTCGAAAAGCCTCTAGCTCTTGAGAGTCTTTCGATAGTCTGAAGGCAGTCAGACGAAGAGCGTGGAGGTTTGGGTGTACCTTCTTTACGTGAGGTTGACGCAGAAGGTCCACTCTTAGAGGAAGAGTCCTGGGAACGTCGACCAGCCATTGCAGTACCTCTGTGAACCATTCTCTTGCGGGCCAGAGGGGAGCAACCAACGTCAGCCGTGTCCCTTTGTGAGAGGCGAACTTCTGAAGTACCCTGTTGACAATCTTGAACGGCGGGAATGCATACAGGTCGAGATGGGACCAATCCAGCAGAAAGGCATCCACGTGAACTGCTGCTGGGTCTGGAATCGGAGAACAATACAACGGGAGCCTCTTGGTCATCGAGGTAGCGAACAGATCTATGGTTGGCTGACCCCACAGGGCCCAAAGTCTGCTGCAAACATTCTTGTGAAGGGTCCACTCTGTGGGGATGACCTGACCCTTCCGGCTGAGGCGATCTGCCATGACATTCATATCGCCCTGAATGAACCTCGTAACCAGCGTGAGCTTTCGATCTTTTGACCAAATGAGGAGGTCCCTTGCGATCTCGAACAACTTCCTCGAATGAGTCCCTCCCTGCTTGGAGATGTAAGCCAAGGCTGTGGTGTTGTCGGAGTTCACCTCCACCACCTTGTTTAGCTGGAGGGACTTGAAGTTTATCAAGGCCAGATGAACCGCCAACAACTCCTTGCAATTGATGTGAAGTGTCCTTTGCTCCTGATTCCATGTTCCCGAGCATTCCTGTCCGTCCAATGTCGCACCCCAGCCCGTGTCTGATGCGTCCGAGAAGAGACGGTGGTCGGGGGTCTGAACAGCCAAAGGTAGACCTTCCTTGAGAAGAATGCTGTTCTTCCACCACGTTAGAGTAGACCTCATCTCTTCGGAAACAGGAACTGAGACCGTCTCTAGCGTCATGTCCTTTATCCAGTGAGCAGCTAGATGATACTGAAGGGGGCGGAGGTGGAGTCTCCCTAACTCGATGAACAGGGCCAGCGATGAAAGTGTCCCTGTTAGACTCATCCACTGCCTGACTGAGCATCGGTTCCTTCTCAGCATGCTCTGGATGCATTCTAGGGCTTGGTTGATCCTTGGGGCCGACGGAAAAGCCCGAAAAGCTCGACTCTGAATCTCCATACCCAGGTAGACAATGGTCTGGGATGGGACGAGCTGGGACTTCTCTAAATTGACCAGGAGGCCCAGTTCCTTGGTCAGATCCATAGTCCATCTGAGATTCTCCAGACAGCGATGACTTGTGGGAGCTCTTAAAAGCCAGTCGTCTAAATAGAGGGAGGCTCTGATGTCTGCCAAGTGAAGGAATTTCGCAATATTCCTCATCAGTCTGGTAAACACAAGAGGTGCCGTGCTTAGGCCAAAGCACAGGGCTTGGAACTGGTACACAACCTTTCCAAAGACGAATCTTAGGAAAGGTTGGGAGTCTGGATGGATGGGGACGTGGAAGTATGCGTCTTTCAGGTCTAACGAGACCATCCAGTCCTCCTGCCTGACCGCTGCTAGGACCGACTTCGTCGTCTCCATCGTGAACGTCTGCTTGGTGACAAAAGCATTGAGAGCACTGACGTCCAGCACCGGTCTCCAACCTCCTGTCTTCTTGGCTACCAGGAAGAGACGGTTGTAAAAGCCCGGGGATTGATGATCCCGGACTATGACCACTGCTTCCTTTTGTAGCAAGAGCGACACCTCTTGTTGCAACGCTAGCCTCTTGTCCTTCTCCTTGTAGTTGGGAGAGAGGTTGATGGGAGATGTAGCTAGAGGGGGATTGCGGCAGAACGGAATTCTGTATCCCTCCCTTAGCCACTTCACAGACTGAGCGTCTGCACCTCTGCTCTCCCAAGCTTGCCAGAAGGTCTTGAGTCTGGCTCCTACTGCTGTCTGGAGAGGAAGGCAGTCAAAACTTGCCTTTTGCGGACTTGGAACCCTTCTTGGACTTGCCACGGTGACTGTCTGCACGGGTACCTCCTCTGCTGGAGGTTCTGCCACGAAAGGGCGGGATGAACCTATAAGCAGGTGGATCAACTGCTGCAGGGCGGAAGGGTCTAGGCACGGAAGGTAAGGTTTTAGCCTTACGTGCAGAAGAAGCCATCAGATCATGAGTATCCTTCTGGATAAGTGAGGCAGCCATCCCCTTAATCAACTCCTCCGGAAACAGACACTTGGAGAGAGGAGCAAACAACAACTCTGACTTCTGGCAAGGAGTGATACCAGCAGATAAGAAGGAGCAAAGATGTTCTCTCTTCTTGAGGACTCCTGATACATATGAAGCCGCAAGTTCACCAGACCCATCCCGAATTGCCTTGTCCATGCTAGACATGATCAGCATGGCCGAGTCCTTATCTGAAGGGGAAGTCTTCCTGCTTAAGGCTCCCAAACACCAATCGAGGAAGTTGAATATCTCGAAGGCACGAAAGACTCCCTTCAACAGATGATCTAGATCGGAAAAGGACCAGCAGATCTTCGAATGTCTCATAGCCAACCTGCGGGGAGAGTCAACCAGACTTGAGAAGTCGGCCTGGGCAGAGGCAGGAACCCCCAAGCCAGGTTCCTCTCCCGTGGCATACCAGACGCTCGACTTAGAAGCAAGCTTGGGAGGAGGAAACACAAAAGAGGTCCTTCCCAGTTGCTTCTTGGAATGCAACCAGTCCCCCATAACCCTCAAAGCTCTCCTAGATGATCTGGCGAGAACAAGCTTGGTGAAGGCAGGCGCAGCAGACTGCATGCCCAGAGCAAACTCGGAGGGAGGAGAACGAGGGGTTGCAGACACAAAATGCTCAGGATACAAGTCCCTGAACAAGGCAAGGACTTTGCGAAAGTCTAAGGAGGGTGGCGAAGACTTGTGTCCTTCAACATCAGAGTGAGGTTCATCCAGATGAGCAGCTTCATCATCCGATACATCATCATCCGAAAGTTGAGTTGTGAGTGGCAAAGGCAGAGCAGCAAGCTGAACGGCTGAATCCTGCAGAACGGGTGCATGCGTACCTGCGGATCCAACATCATGCCTCTGCTGGACAGTCTGCGAGCTGGCAACAACAAAAGCAGAGGGCTGGTGTGTGGGAGGGTCTGCGGTGGGCTGAGGAGCATGCGGTATGGTATGCAGAGCATGCTGTAAGGTATGCGGCTCATGCTGCATGGTATGCGGAGCATGCTGTAAGGTCTGCAGAGCATGCTGCATGGGCAGAGGAGAATGCCGCATAGTGCTGGAACCCGGCAACTCCTGATGCGGCAGCTCACGCATGTTAGCAGATGGTGCAGCAAGAACATGCGTCTGGCAGGGAGGACTGCGCATCGGTGGAGGAGCTCTCACAGGTGGGGTGTGGGAGCAGGCAGCCGCAGTATCTGCTGAGCGCACAACCTCTGCGGGTTGTAGGTTAACAGGAGAGGTGTTAACCTTCTCGGCATGATACTCCTGCATGAATGCCGCAAGCTGAGACTGCATAGTCTGCAGCATGGACCACTTAGGGTCTACTGTGGTTGGAGCAACAACAGACGGAGCAGTAGCCTGTTGAGGGACCACTCTACCTCTCTTGGGAGGTGTGCAGTCATCAGATGACTGTGGCGAGTCCGAACTGACCCAGTGGCTACACCTGGGCCGTTGGACTAGCTCGGAAGGGACCTTACGTTTGAGCGGTCGTGAGACCTTGGTCCACCGTTTCCTCCTGGAAACTTCTTCCACAGACGAGGAATGTAAGGGCTCATTCGTCTGTATGTGGATGGGACGATCCTTAACAGATACGTCCGCAACCACTGAGGATACATCCGTGCGCCGATCAAGGCCTGCCGAACCCTTTGGTCCTTCGACATTGCTTCTCCCCTGGGCTTGGGAGCTTGCAAGAGGTCCCGGACTGGGAGGACGACTGGCACGCATAGATGTACCCTCATGCGCAACACTGACACTGACACTATGCACATCACTAGCACTAACACTTCCCACTGCACTCTTCGCTTTCAGCTCTCTGACATCTGCCAAGAGCTGATTGCGGTCACTATCCAACGACTCCACCTTCTCACCGAGAGCCTGAATGGCACGCAACATATCAGCCATTGCAGGCTGAGCACTCGTAGCAGGTTCGGGAGTCACCACCACAGGGGAAGGAAAAGGTTGAGGGGCATGGGGAGAGGAAAAATCCACAGAGCGAGAAGAACTCCTCCTATCTCTCTCCTTCTCTAACCTACGTGCATATCTAAGGAATTCGTTAAAATCGAATTCCGAAAGCCCAGCACATTCCCCACATCGATCTTCCAATTGACAGGATTTACCCCTACAATTGGAACATACGGTGTGAGGATCTATAGAGGCCTTCGGAAGACGCCTAGTACAAGTCCTAACACTACACTGCCTGTATTTAGGAACTTGGGAATGGTCAGACATCTTGAATTTAGAAGTAGTCAAGGGGGAATTCCAAAATTAAGCAAAGTTCGTTAACCAATAAATCAAATTAATTCCAAAAGCTTGCTAAGCTAAGGATAAAGCTTCCTGAACAGCGAAGGCTAAACTTTAGAGCAAATACATCACCAAATCGTGAACAAAAGACTCCAAAATCAACAGCGTATCCAAGTAGGTCTTGCCGGCGGCACGACAGAGGAAAAATTGAGTTCTTGTTGACAAGAAGTACTTGAGTACCTGACCACAGATGGCGCTGTTGAGTACACCCCCACCTGGATAGCGATCGCTGGCGTATCCCGACCGTAGATTTCTGTCGGGCAACGGAGTTGACAGCTACATGATCATCGGGTAAGATTAATATTGAAAAAATACCTTACCTAGTAGGGTAATGAAAAGTGAGTTTTTAAATCATGCTGCTCAATATCATGGGAAACATGTTTTTACAGATGGCTCCAAATCGGCTGCAGGAGTTGGAAGTGCAGCTGTGGTGGGGGATATTGTTATTAGAAGGAAACTCCCATCCACTTGTTCAATTTTTACTGCTGAGCTGTACGCAATAATTCTTGCAGTCCAACATATTTTTAAAAATGGCAACGAAAATAGTTTTTATACAATTTTTACGGATTCCAATAGTGTTTTACTCTCATTAAAACAAATTATGCCAGGTCATCATCTAGTACAAGAGGTGCAGGACTGGTTAGTACTTCTGCAGTCTAGGAAGAGTATCAGTGTTCACTTCTGTTGGGTCCCTGCCCATGTTGGGGTGGATGGAAATGAACAAGTAGATAAGGCAGCAAAGGAAGCTTCAGGGCTAAGTAATCCATCCCCCTTGAGTATTCCTTACAAAGATCTTAAAAGTGAGATTCATCTTTATTGTAAAAATAAGTGGCAAGCTCGATGGTCTGAACTGACCACCAATACAAAATTGAAACAAATCCACCCATTGGTGGATAAATGGTCATCTTGTAATTCTACAAGTAGAAGGGATACCATTATATTAACTAGGCTGCGTATTGGCCATACACATGCAACGCACAATTATTCAATGAAGAGTGGGGAAGGGAGACAGGCCCCTCTTTGTAATACCTGTCAAGTGACAATGTATATTAATTTATTTATTTATTTTAACCTTTTAATCCATATTTATTTCACATCTAGATTTTATTGTATGAAAGTGTTACGATTTGTATTAAAGGTTAAAATGATACTAAATGGTGTGAGTGTACAGATATGATTGAATGATTTTCGTTATATAGCGCTGAATGGCCTTTGATGCCCCAGTGCTTGGCTTAATGCCTAAATCCTATATTCAATTCATAAAGGATGAGAGCCTGCTTTGCATGTCTTGAAGAATTACAAAGTTAGGATCCGAACGTTGTGAAAACGGTGATGAAATCATAACATTCTCCTCATCGCTAAACGGAACAGAGCACCTAGAAGGCGAAATCCAGTCTGAAGGCTGCTTGGGAGCTTGGAATGAGGTAAAGCCTGGTCTGAGTGCACAGAAGGATCCTTGGAAACGTCCAGCGTTCTGAAAGGACGTTTGATCGGGGGCTTTCAAAAGGCTCTGGAGTATCCCAGTGACTGCATCCAGGTTTTGAACTAGCAGGACGTCGATAGGCCTTATCATAGGACCTCTTAAGAGGTCTGGAAGCGAGCTTCCACCCTCTTTTAGGCAAGGGGTCATCCGAAGATGACGAAAAACACTTAACCTCACCTTTCCAATGGTGAGGGCGAACGTCCTGGGGGGCGCCCACAGGTACGTTCAAGGGGACGTCTGCTCGTTTGATAAAGCCTCTCGTCTCCTTTCGCCTTTCAACATTCCTTCTTCCAGGGGTTGGGGAGCTTGGAAGAGGTCTAGGACTAGGAGGACGACAGACATGAGCAGGCGCACCCTCCACAGCACTTAACTTCACTGCACTTGCACCTTCACCTTTTAATAGACGCACATCGGACATCAACTGTGTCCAGTCCGCAGCCAAAGATTCAACTTTAGCGTCGAGAGCTTGAATCACCACTAACATGACAAATTCGGAGATAATTTGTATTTTTCCTAACCATACAAACCTTAGCTATTTACATTGGGTTTACTTTCGGCGTAGCTGAAATTGACGAGCCAATAGATTTTAACAAGGGTTAACTATCCCCCCCCCCCCCACACACACACAACGGTGATTTGTCTCACTTCACTTAGAGGTAGGACTTGACCTGGGGGACATGGCTGGCGGCCAAATATGTGTAAATAGCTAAGGTTTGTATGGTTAGGAAAAATACAAAATAATCTCCGAATTTTTCATTTGTTCCGTAACCGAAATAAGAACCACGCTATTTAAATTGGGTGACTTACCCCTTAGGAAGGGTGGAAAGTCCCCAGCCTTACTGGCTTTGGCTTTACCCGGGGACTCCGACTCCGAGTGAGTAGCACTCGAGAAAAGGAGTCCCTGCACCTCACGTCGTGTGCCCTAGGCCGACGTGATGGAGGAGGGTCCGGATTCAAGGCGTGGTGGATGACCCTTCGAATCCAAGCTGAGATGGTGTTCTTGGTGACCCTCCTCTTCGTCCTGCCCGTCCTAACAAACAATGCTTGCACGTAAGGTCGAACTGCAGCTGTCCTCTTCAAGTAACGCCTTAGACTCCTCACTAGGCATAATAGCAGATGGTCTGGGTCGCTTGTTACAAAACGGAGACTCGTGACCCTGAAAGAGTCGAACCGTGGGTCCGGCACTCCAGGGTTCTGAGTCTTGGCAACAAACTCAGGGACGAACCTGAACGTTACCTCCCCCCATCCCCTTGAATGGGCGATGTCGTACGAGAGACCATGAAGTTCACTAACTCGTTCGGCAGAGGCCAACGCGAGTAGGAAAGCCGTCTTCCAAGTCAGGTGGCGATCAGAGGCCTGGCGTAATGGTTCGAAGGGAGGTCTCTTAAGAGCCCTGAGAACCCGAACCACGTTCCATGGAGGAGGTCTCACTTCCGACTGAGGGCAGGTAAGCTCATAGCTACGTATGAGTAGAGAGAGTTCCAGCGAGGAAGAAATGTCCACTCCTTTCAGCCTGAAAGCCAGGCTTAAGGCTGAGCGATAGCCTTTCACCGCCGAGACCGAAAGGCGCATTTCCTCCCGCAAATAAACGAGAAACTCCGCTATTGCTGAAATAGTGGCATCGAGTGGAGAGATACCCCTCCCACGACACCTACCACAGAAGACTCTCCACTTCGCCTGGTAGACTCCCGCACAGGACCTTCGCAGGTGCCGAGACATTCTTTCCGCAACCTGTTGCGAAAAGCCTCTCTCCGTGAGGAAACGCTGGATAGTCTCCAGGCGTGAAGCCGAAGCGACGCTACGGCTTTCTGGAAGATGTTGCAGTGTGGCTGTCCGAGTAGCTCGTGTCGTGGGGGAAGCTCTCTCGGGAGCTCCGTCAGGAGCTGCAGAAGGTCCGGGAACCATTCCGCGTGATGCCATAGCGGAGCTATCAGAGTCATCGAACAGTTGACTGATAGTCTGGTCCTGTTGAGCACCCTTCTCATCAGACAGAACGGTGGAAAGGCGTACACGTCGATGTTGTCCCACCGTTGCTTGAAACCATCTTGCCAGAGTGCCTTGGGGTCCGGGACTGGGGAGCAGTACAGGGGCAGCTTGAAATTCAACGCTGTCGCGAACAGATCCACCTACGAGGAACCCCACACAGTCAGTACTTTGTTGGCTATCTGAGGATCCAAAGACCACTCGGTACTCACTATCTGCGAGGCCCTGCTCAGACTGTCGGCGAGCACATTCCTCTTGCCAGGAATGAAGCGAGCTGATAGTGTTATCGAGTGGACTTCGGTCCACCTCAGAATCTCTACTGCAAGATGGGATAGCTGATGTGAAAAAGTACCTCCCTGCTTGTTGATATAAGCCACTACCGTGGTGTTGTCGCTCATCACCACCAAGGAGTGACCCGCCAGGGTCCGTTGGAAACTGTTGAAGAGCCAGGAATACGGCCTTCATCTCTAGCAGGTTGATGTGCAGGTACTTTTCTGATTCTGACCAAAGGCCTGAGGTCCTCTGGTTCAGAATGTGGGCCCCCCACCCTTCTTTTGAAGCGTCCGAAAACAGCGTCAATTCCGGGGGAAGGACGAGAAGATCCACTCCCTTTCGTAGGTTCTCGTCGACCAGCCCACCACCGCAGGTCCACCTGTTCCGAGGGTCCTATCAGGACCAAAAAGTCCAGGGAATCGGATCCTTGACTCCACCGGGACTTGAGCCGCCATTGCAGGGATCTCATCCTAAGACGGGCGATTGGAACCAGACAGGCTGGAAGCTCTTTCCGCCTGAGGAAGGGTTCTGCTACCCTCCTCAAGCCTTGCTATCCTGTCGTCTGATGGAAAGGCTTTGTGGAGATTGGTGTCTAATAACATGCCTAGATAAATCAGTCGTTGGGACGGCTGCAGAGAGGACTTCTCGAGATTTACCAAGATCCCCAGATCCTGGCAAAGTCCCAGGAGCCTGTCTCGGTGTCGAAGAAGGGTCGACTCCGAGTCTGCCAGGATCAGCCAGTCGTCCAGATATCGGAGGAGACGGATGCCGTTCCTGTGCGCCCAAGACGAAATCAGGGTAAACACTCTGGTGAACACCTGAGGTGCTGTGGAGAGACCGAAGCACAGCACCTTGAACTGGTAGTAGGTCTTGCTGTCTAGGCTGAATCTCAAGTACTTCCTTGAAGACGGATGGATTGGGATCTGGAAGTACGCGTCCTTCAGATCCAGTGTGCACATGAAGTCTTGTGGTCTCACCGCAAGTCTGACCGTGTCCGCTGTCTCCATGCTGAACGGAGTTTGCTTGTCAAACTTGTTCAGAGCTGAGAGGTCGATGACAGATCTCCAGCCTCCAGACGCCTTCTTTACAGGAAAGAGTCGACTGAAGAAGCCTGGGGAGCCATCGACGACCTCCTGGAGAGCATCCTTCTTGAGCATGGTCTCGACTTCTGCCCGAAGGGCTAGCCCCTTTGCCGATCCCATGGCATAGGAGCTCAACGACACTGGATTCGCTGTCAGGGGAGGTTGAGACGTCGTGAATGGGACGCGATAACCTTGGCCGATCACGGAGACCGTCCAAGAATCGGCCCTATGTTGCTGCCAACTGTGCACGCAACTTTGAATTGAATTGAATATAGGATTTAGGCATTAAGCCAAGCACTGGGGCATCAAAGGCCATTCAGCGCTATATAATGAAAATCATTCAATCATATCTGTACACTCACACCATTTAGTATCATTTTAACCTTTAATACAAATCTTAACACTTTCATACAATAAAATCTAGATGTGAAATAAATAGGGATTAAAAGGGTAAAATAAATAAATAAATTAATAAAATCAATTATAGCTCATAATATAACCCAATACTTTGTACAAATTTTCTCAAGTTCAGGGTATTACAGTTTTCCCCCAGTATATCTCTTAAAGGTTTGTCCTGGAGTAAATGTGTCCTCCTCTGAAGATTAAAAACAGGACAATCGACTAAAATGTGTTTAACATCCATTGTCACTTGACAGGTATTACAAAGAGGGGCCTGTCTCCCTTCCCCACTCTTCATTAAATAATTGTGCGTTGCATGTGTATGGCCAATACGCAGCCTAGTTAAAATAATGGTATCCCTTCTACTTGTAGAATTACAAGATGACCATTTATCCACCAATGGGTGGATTTGTTTCAATTTTGTATTGGTGGTCAGTTCAGACCATCGGGCTTGCCACTTATTTTTACAGTAAAGATGAATCTCACTTTTAAGATCTTTGTAAGGAATACTCAAGGGGGATGGATTACTTAGCCCTGAAGCTTCCTTTGCTGCCTTATCTACTTGTTCATTCCCATCCACCCCAACATGGGCAGGGACCCAACAGAAGTGAACACTGATACTCTTCCTAGACTGCAGAAGTACTAACCAGTCCTGCACCTCTTGTACTAGATGATGGCCTGGCATAATTTGTTTTAATGAGAGTAAAACACTATTGCAATCCGTAAAAATTGTATAAAAACTATTTTGGTTGCCATTTTTAAAAATATGTTGGACTGCGAGAATTATTGCGTACAGCTCAGCAGTAAAAATTGAACAAGAGGATGGGAGTTTCCTTCTAATAACAATATCCCCCACCACAGCTGCACTTCCAACTCCTGCAGCCGATTTGGAGCCATCTGTAAAAACATGTTTCCCATGATGTTGAGCAGCATGATTTAAAAACTCACTTTTCATTACCCTACTAGGTAAGGTATTTTTCCCTCCTGCCGTAAAACATACTTTAACAGGTGGATTACACCAAGGAGGAGACTTGGGATATCCTACCTCTGCTATCTGTGCTGTTAACAAGCCTACTTCTCTAGCATCGTTTTTCAGCTGTACTTCCAAAGGCTTAGGCACTCTAGATCTATTAGGAGCCCGATCTAAAGGCGCCCTAACATATTTACAGTTAGGATTGTTTCTCACAGCAAGGGACCTAGCTAAAAACCTCAAACTCAACTCCTCTCTGCGAATGGAAAGGGGAGGTATGCCAGAATCAACATAGAGACTGTCAATGGGAGATGTTCTGTAAGCACCTGTGCAGATGCGAAGCCCAGCATTGTGAACAATATCAAGTTTTCCAAGTAAAGTCTTTGTAGCTGACCCATATATTTGGCATGCATAGTCTAACTTGCTCAGACACAAAGATGTATAAATTCTAAGCAAAGTTGTTCTATCAGCACCCCAATCAAAATGCGATATCACTCTCAGAATGTTCAGTGACTTCTTAACCCTGATAGATAGGTCATTTATATGGGGACCAAATGTCATTTTCTTGTCGAAAATGACTCCAAGAAACTTGACACTATCCTCATATGGCAAAATACAATCATTTAAGAAAAGGGTGGGGATCTCTTCCCTTTTACGAGTACGAGTAAAGCGAATGGCTTTGGTCTTCTGAGGAGAAAACATGAATCCACGAGAATTTGCCCATGCGGAAGCAGCATTTATTGCAATTTGAAGATTTTGGCATGCTTGAAGTGCAGATGATCCACTACAATAAATTGCAAAGTCATCGACAAATAGTGATCCTTGTATGCCAGGAGGTATGTGACTAATGTGACTATTAATAGCTACAGCAAACAAGGTCACACTCAATACGCTGCCTTGGGGGACACCTTCTTCTTGCATGTAGGATGAAGATAGTTCTGACCCTACTCTCACTTTAATTGAGCGGTTTGATAAAAATTCTTCAATAAAAGAGAACATATGTCCTCCTATACCCCACGAGGCCAATTGCTTTAAAATACCACCCCTCCAGGTGGTGTCATATGCCTTTTCGAGGTCAAAAAAGACACCCACCACCTGGTTTTGGTTAGAAAAAGCATTTGAAATTTCCCTTGATAACATCAGCAAAGGGTCTAGAGTACTTCGGTTCTTCCTAAAACCAAACTGTCTGTTAGATAAAAGATTTTTTGATTCTAGATACCACACAAGTCTGTTGTTGATCATTCTCTCAAATAGTTTGCATATGCAACTGGTCAAGGATATGGGCCTATAACTAGATGGCAGTTCTGGGTCTTTACCAGACTTGTGGCCTGGAATTACAATTGAAGTATGCCAGGAATCAGGAGATGTATGGGAAGCCCATAGACCATTAAAGGTTTCTAATAAAAATTCCTTGGTATCCACTGGAAGATGTGATATCATTTCATACCGGATGCCATCCTCACCTGGGGCAGTTAAAGAAGAGCTGGAGATAGCATTTTGCATCTCCTCCATACTAAAAGGCAGGTTAAAAGCTTCAGTATTTGAAGAAGCAGGAGGAACAACAGATGTTGATGCTCTAATTTGTTGAAATGCTGGGGAATAGTTGTCAGCACTTGATACATGAGCAAAGTGCTTAGCAAGAACCTCTGCTACATCTTTGGGGTCAGATATATATCTATTATTTTCCCTTAATATTGGTAGAGGCTTAGGGACGAATTTACCTTGAAGTTTTCTAATCTTGTCCCATATTTCCTTTGAAGGAGTTTTGGTATTAATATTAGATATATATTTCTTCCAAGATGCTCTCTTTGCTTTTTTAAAAATTCTTTTTTGTTTGGCACAGGCTCTGAGATATGCTATTCTATCTGCTAAATAGTTGGTCCTCAAGTATCTTCTGAAGCAAGTTCGGGTCACTTTTCTTGCGTTGGCACATTCTTTACTCCACCAAGGAACTACAGAGCGATGAGGTAAACCGCATGTTTTAGGTATAAACTTGCTAGCATTATCATCAATAATATTTTCAAGATGTTGATAGGCATGCACTGGAGATGTAAATTCATCATATTCTTTATCAGTGTGTGAACAGTTTTCATAAGCTGCCCAGTCTGCCTCATCTATCTTCCATTTTGGTGGACACTGAGAAGGAAGATTATGGACATAATTTAACATTATTGGCCAATGGTCACTGCCATGTAGGTGTTCATTTACTGACCAAAGGTAGTCCAATCGAATGGATGAGGAACAGATTGACAAATCAATGGCTGATGTAGAGTTGTGGACTACATCATACCTAGTTGGAGAACCATCATTCATTAGTATGACATCATTGTTGTCGATTAATTCTTCAACAAGATTACCCCATCTATCGCACACATTTCCACCCCATAAAGTATGCTTTGCATTAAAATCACCCATTAAAATAAAAGGGGCAGGAAGCTGATTGATCAAGTCTTGAAGGTCAGAAAGTCTAAGCCTTCTTGGATTACCAGCATGATCTAAGAGGAAAAGTTCTAAGGATGGTTCAATATATAGCGAGCATAAAGTAATTTTTTTCCCGATATGAGTTCTAACTGCACATGCCTGTAGTGGTGTATTGAGTGGGATTGTTTCAAATTTTACAGATTTGTGAATAATAAAACCTGTACCACCTTGAGCTCTTGCAGCTTGCAAAGGAGGGGATCTACAAAAATGATAATTGAGTCCAGGATTAAATGGTTTGTCACTGATCTTGGTTTCCTGTAGACAAATTACCTTCGTGTCTGTGTCCCTGGTTAAAGTTTTTATTTGCTCAATGCTAGTACTTAGACCTCTGCAATTCCACTGGATGATAGACATTATCTTTTGTTATTATTTTTCTTTGTCTCATTTGTCTTTTGGGACTTTTCAGATGAAGCCATATAAGGCCTGGAGATGGAAGGCTTTACTAGGCCACCACTCTTCTTTTCTTTCTTTCTAGGATCTTTATAAGAGTCAACCTTAGGATCATGAGCAGTAGGGCACTTACCTGACTTAGATGAAGGTGAGGATGATGGAGACCTTTTCCTCTTTGGAAGATCTTGTTTTCCAATATCCATCAAATCAGGTAGAGATTCTGCCTGAGACAATACATTTAAGGTGGTGGAAGCCACATTGGTTTCCTTGGAGGATTGCGCTAGAACTTCAACAGTTCGAGCACTTAACCCAGAAGGCTGGGCTACTACCTCTAGGGGAGATGCTCCTATCAGTGACAATACTTTTGGTGTATTGGAAACCATATTGACCTCTTTGGAGGTTTGTGCTCTGGCTTTTATAGGCGGAGCACTTGACCCAGATGGCTGGGCTACTACCACTAAGGGAGATGCACCTGACGGGCCAGGTGCTGCCACTGGTCCCCCTGTGGTAGTAAGGGGTAGTGGATTATAATCTTTTGTTGGCATCTTAACTGCGTGAGCAAAATTAAGTTGCCGATTGAGTAGATGCTTTGCATAACCTACACTTATATGTTCAGCATTTGCTTTCAAGATTGCAGCTTCTTCTTTCTTGTATTCTCTACATCTTTTATCATTTGATTTATGATGATCTTTACAGTTTGCACAGGTTGTAGCTCTGTTGCATTGGCCATGTTCTAACAAAGAACAGTTAATACAGATCTTCGTATTATTGCAGTACCGGGAAGGGTGACCGTACTTGAAACAATTAAAGCATTGTAAAGGCCTAGGTTTATATTCTCGAACACGTACTCTTTCATTCTCAATAATTATATGATCTGGTATAACAGGGGTTTCAAATGTTAAAACTACCATGCTTGTTTGAGGGATCTTACTTACTTTCCAAACATTAGCAGGGCACATGTCCAGAATTTCCGGTTCTGAGAATTCATATAGATCTCTATCAAAAACTACTCCTTTACCATAGCTGAAGCTCATGTGTGGTTTAATATCCTTAATAGGATCAATTTCTGCAATCTTCATGCCACAAAGCATGTGAGCTTGAGTATCTGATTTTGCATTAATCAAAACAGATTGCTTACCGTATCTACTAATATCCTTACTTTTAATTAAACCAACTTTTTTTTGTATAAATTTACTAATCTTATAATAGTTATAATTATCCATCTTCCCAGATGCAATTATCCATGTTGGGGGCTTGGGGGTTCTTACTTCTGGAAGTCTATGCTCTATTTCTTTTTCCATCCATTCTTCTGGTTTATATACCTCTAGGTGTCTTGGTGCTTTATCACATAGAGCCCCAGAAATCAAACAATTGTCAATTTTTATGCTCTCTAAATTTTTATTTGCTTCTAAAGCAATCTCAAAACTTGAAAATGATACCCAAGCTTCCCAAAAGCCTTTACTACCATTAAGCTCCATTAAAATTTCTTTGATTGCCCCAAATCTACAGAAGGCTTCATGAATTATGTCATAGCTACAACCAATTGGTATGTTTTTTAAGTGGAGAATTTTCAGATTTTTTGTTGGATCTGGTAATGAGCCAGAACCAGAGAGTAAAGTATCACTGTTAATACAAGCATCATTTTCCACCAGTGCCGATAAATTGTCTTTAACAACACTGGTCAGAGAAGTATTGTTGGAGGAATCCTTTTTATTGCAGAGGTTGTCAACAGAGCTTTCCCTATTTAAACAAGCAGAAGTCGTCAACGGTGTCTGGGGTTCGCCATTTGATCCAGGGGTACGGGGAATATTAAGTTTACTCATTAATTATTTTTTCAGGGGGAGGGAAGGGGTCATAATAACAATGAAAAAAAAACAATGGAAAAAAATAAAGTTCAAGGGAGAGAAAAAATTAAGACTGTCTGAAATTCCAAAGAAGACACCGTTAGCCTTTCCTGGAATTAATTTCTCCACCAATGACACCTGTGAAAGCTGCTTACCAAATGTCCACTCCCTACCCTACCACAAAGGGATGGTACCACTATGATTAGAGTGGCTCAAGTGTATGCCAAACCCGCTTGATGGGACTGAGAGCATTTCAAGAATACAATCATCCCCACTCTAATCATAGTGGCAGGCAAACCGGACAGAATGCCGAGAGTCCTATCTCTATAAAATCGCCAACCCCTGGAATCCGAAGGCCAAATTTCCTAAGAGATAGTTCTGCGTGCCAGTATGGGAATACTGACACTCCTAGGTGTCCAAACATTTTCGGGCAGTTGGCAAGACCACCACAGCTCCCACAATTGATTTTGAAATAAAAACCGATCATGGATACAATGTCCCCTCTAAAAAACCTGGACAGTGAAATGGGTAAGAGAGTTTTGACAGAAAGGTTGGAGACAGCTGATAATTATGAAGGAGGAATAAGCAATAAGAGGTAATAGAAAAAGAATGAGAGAAATTTAGAGTCAAACTGAGGAAAAGAAATTCCCCAGTTCGAGAGCCCTCTTGCCCGTCACAAGCCTTCAGCACGGGAATGATATGCCGTGCTGAAGCCCAATGACTTCATCAAGGCATTCTCTCGTTAAGAGGGCCGCAACTTTGAAGGCATCCCCCCACAGGTGGACACGCGGGGGGACTGCCACTCCTAGCGTTTACGGCCGCGGCCGCTCCCTCTAGGAGTCTTGCCTCCCCTGGAGGACTTACCGCCCCTCTTGTCCTTGACAGGAAAGGGCTGGGGCTTAGACACCACTTTCTTAGCTGCCGGCGCCTGCTTCGGTGTCCTGCAAGGCTGCTGCTGATGTTGCTGCGGAGCTGGAGGCTTGTAGGGCCGAGATGCAAGGGCCCTTTGGAGGAGGGAGTCCTGGCTAGACTTCCTCCACCTCTCAGCTGTGCGTTCCATATCTTGGGGCTCAAACAAACTTCCCCCAATGATGGAGGAGTGTCTGAGCCTGCAGACATCCACGGCGGGGACCTTCGGGTGGATCTTCTCGTTCACCGCATCCCGACGCTTCAGCACCGAGTTAGCCCACAGGTTGGTAACCTGGTGTGCCAAGAACTCGATGGAGCGAGTGCCCGAGAGGAGGAAGGTCTCCAGGGCCTTCCTATTTCTCTCCTTAGACAGATCTTCGGAGCGCAATAAGATGCCCAGAGAACCCAGCCAGACATCCAGCCACGAAGTGGCCTGCATAGCACACTTCGCGACCTTCTCCTGGCTCAGGATCTCCGACGCCAAGAATGTCACCTGCCGGGCGGAGAGCTTCTCAAGTGGCTCCCCTAGTAAGCTCTTCCACCGAATGGTGGAGGGGAAGAGCGAGGCTAGACTCCCCAATGATCTCAAAATACCTCCTCTGCTGTAAACGAGGAGGTGGGAAGAGTCTGTTCCCGGCAGAGGAACGACTATTATTATTATTATTATTATTACTATCCAAGCTACAACCCTAGTTGGAAAAGCAGGATGCTATAAGCCCAGGGGCTCCAACAGGGAAAAATAGCCCAGTGAGGAAAGGAAATAAGGAAATAAATAAATGAAGAGAATAAATTAACAATAAATCATTCTAAAATAAGAAACAACGTCAAAACAGACATGTCATATAATAAACTATCAACAACATCAAAAACAAATATGTCATAAATAAACTATAAAAAGACTATGTCCGCCTGGTCAACAAAAAAGCATTTGCTCCAACTTTGAACTTTTGAAGTTCTACTGATTCAACCACCCGATTAGGAAGATCATTCCACAACTTGGTCACAGCTGGAATAAAACTTCTAGAGTACTGCGTAGTATTGAGCCTCGTGATGGAGAAGGCCTGGCTATTAGAATTAACTGCCTGCCTAGTATTACGAACAGGATAGAATTGTCCAGGGAGATCTGAATGTAAAGGATGGTCAGAGTTGTGAAAAATCTTATGCAACATGCATAATGAACTAATTGAACGACGGTGCCAGAGATTAATATCTAGATCAGGAATAAGAAATTTAATAGACCGTAAGTTTCTGTCCAACAAATTAAGATGAGAATCAGCAGCTGAAGACCAGACAGGAGAACAATACTCCAAACAAGGTAGAATGAAAGAATTAAAACACTTCTTCAGAATAGATTGATCACCGAAAATCTTGAAAGACTTTCTCAATAAGCCTATTTTTTGTGAAATTGAAGAAGACACAGACCTTATATGTTTCTCAAAAGTAAATTTACTGTCGAGAATCACACCTAAAATTTTGAAAGAGTCATACATATTTAAAGAAACATTATCAATACTGAGATCCGGATGTTGAGGAACCACCGTCCTTGACCTACTTACAATCATACTTTGAGTTCTGTTAGGATTCAACTTCATACCCCATAATTTGCACCATGCACTAATTCTAGCTAAATCTCTATTAAGGGATTCACCAACCCTAGATCTACATTCAGGGGATGGAATTGATGCAAAGAGAGTAGCATCATCTGCATATGCAACAAGCTTGTTTTCTAGGCCAAACCACATGTCATGTGTATATAGTATAAAAAGTAATGGGCCAAGAACACTACCCTGTGGAACACCGGATATCACATTCCTATAATCACTATGGTGCCCATCAACAACAACTCTTTGAGATCTATTACTTAAAAAATCAATAATAATGCTAAGAAACGACCCACCCACTCCCAACTGTTTCAGTTTGAAAACAAGGGCCTCATGATTAACACGGTCAAAGGCAGCACTAAAATCAAGGCCAATCATACAAACTTCCCGACCACAATCAAGGGATTTCTGTACAGCATTGGAGATTGTAAGAAGGGCATCACATGCTCCAAGGCCTTTACGAAAACCAAATTGCAAACTAGGGAGTAGATGATTACCTTCAGCAAACCTATTAAGACGTTTTGCCAGAAGACGTTCAAAAACTTTAGATAATATGGGAGTTATGGAAATTGGGCGGTAATCAGTGGGACTTGAGCTACCACAAACACATTTACATAGAGGAGTAACATTACCAATTCTCCAACTAGTGCTAAAAGCTCCTCTTCTTGCTAACTTGCGCAAAATAACAGATAACTTTGGAGCTAAGAAATCTGCTGTCTTTATAAAAAACAAAGGAAAAATACCATTTGGGTCTACACTTCCATAAGCATCAAGGTCCATCAACAGAGCTTTAATCTCACGAGATCGAAAAGCTAAACTAGTTAGTTTAGCCTCAGGAAAACAGGAATGAGGAAGTTCAAGTTTTTCATTACTCTGTTTACTGTCAAAAACATCAGCCAAAAGGGTTGCCTTTTCCTTTGGACAGTGAGTGACTGAGCCATCTGGTTTAAGTAAAGGAGGAACTGTTGCATCTACACCAAAGAGTGCAGATTTAAGGGTAGACCACCATTTATGTTCCTGAGTTATACCAGAAAGTGTTTCTTTTATGGTTAAATTGTACTCCTTTTCAGTTGAGGCATAAACTCTCTGAGCAAAAGCTCGAAGCTGAGTATAGTTGTTCCAGGTGGAGGAGGCGAGGTCTGCGAGCTGAGCGTTGGCCCTGTCTCTGGCACTCTTCACCCCCTGGGACCAGGGCAGGGCCGCACTGGCCTTTGGGGGCTTCTGAGTTCCATAGACCTGATCCAGGACTGTGTCCTTGCCCTCACGAGGGGCGATCTCCAGGTCCTTGAACCTGTTGAGCTGCCTCATCAGGCTCAAGACCTGCCAGAAGGCATGCTCAGACTCGTGCTGCTCTCCTCCCTGCGGACTGGCAGCTAAGTCGCCTGTCCCCGGAAGCTCTTCCTGGGGAGACACGTGGAGATTCTCCCGGGGTCTGGTTGGTTCCTGACGAATTCGCAGCGAAGAGGACTTCGGAATTGTCTTGGGGTCCTTGGGTTCCCTCCTGGGCGGGATACAAGACTCCAGCAAAGAGGTCTGGAAGGTACCTTCCACGCGAGACGATTCCCCTCCACGAGGAGGAGACTCCCCCCTTGGTGCCGAGGGAGAGACCGCCGCCTCGCTGGATTTTTCTGAGGACGGAAAGGCCTCGTCCACAGGAGAAGGAGAAAACGACTGCGAAGGGGATGGAGCCTTCCTGGCGGACCTCTTAGGAACCAACTTCTCCCTGGGAGAAGTCACCACGAAATCCACTCCTCTCCTTCTCTTCAGCGGGGGCGAGTCCGTCGTTGGCTTAAGACCTAGATCGGCGAGTGCCGGCTTCATAGCCTTCACTAACACACGCATCAGAGGACCAAACCAGGACTGCCGAGATACGGACACAGAGTCCGTAATTCCCGCTGGAGGGAAGGGGATCGCCTGACCCTTCGGAGTGGACGCAACTGGGCCTACCTGCAAAAAAGAAGGGGAAGAAAGTTGCCTTGACCTCTCCGACGATTCTTCCTTGTCCTGCGAGAGACCTGCGCTTGCGCGCAGGTGATCTTGACTGCGACCTGGAAACAAGCGTCCCTGCTGCCGCCACGAGCTGCGGAGCCCGACGAGAACGGGGGTCGCGTTGGGGAGTTTCCAATGGATCGCGCGCGATGGACTGCTGGAGCGCGGAGATAAACGAGCGCGGGAGCAACCGCGCGCGGGCGAGCTGGCGAGTGGGCGCGTTGGTGCGTGGGCGCACAGGAGATCGCTGAAAGCCAGGAGAAAAGTACGGCGCAGGAGAACGATGGTGTCCTGGAGATCTGTGACGCATGGGCGTGTGATGGCGAGTCGGCGAACGATAGTGCGCTGGCGAGCGCTGGCGCGTGATGGCGCGTAGAACGCACAGGCAAACGACCGCGCGTGGGCGAGCTGATCGCAGGAGAACTATGTCTGTCAAGATCCAAGTGGCGCTGACTGGTAGGAGAGCGCTTGCGCGCAGGCGATGGATCGCACGGGCGGTCAGGAGATCGCCGGGACTCAGGGGAGCGCTGACGCGCAGGAGATCGCTGACGTGCTGGAGATCGCTGATGCGTTGGAGATCACTGGAGCGCAGGAAGACGACGCGTAGACTGCTGCGCAGGAGCAAGTGGCGCGACACGCAAAGGCGAACGCTCGCGAACGAGCTCAGGAAGAGAAGGCGCGTGGGCGTGCCGGAACTCTGGATGTACGCGTTGCCGCGCAGGAGAAGGATGACGAGCAGGAACGCGTGGGCGAGGAGGAGTTAAATCCTTGCCCGCGTCCAGATCCGGGGATCTAGGGCGCGTGGGCGAGCGTGGGCGCGCAGAGCGCGTGTCAGGAACTGGATGCGCAGGTGCCCGCTGACGAGCAGGAGATCTTGTGCGCTCAGGTGACCGTTGGCGCGCTGGGCCCGTAACAGGAACAAGAGGTTGTATGTTGTCCACAGGAGAGCGCTGGCGAGCAGGGGGGCGTTGACCATCAGGAGAGCGCTGGCGATCAGGAAAGCGCCGGCGAGCAGGAGAGCGCTGACGAACAGGAGAGCGCTGGCGAGGTGAGTCAGGAGACTGCAAAGATGGAGAGCGCTTACGCGCTACTGCGCGTGAACGTGCAAGGGAAGCCCCCACACAGTGGGAGACATCCCTTAGCCCCGAAGGGACCGATGCCCGTCGGCTGACGAGTTCAGGAGTCTGCTGGCCATCTGCGCAGGAGGTGGAAGGTCTGGCAGGCGTAGGAGATCGCGAACGATCCACGGAGAGGTCTAAGGACGCGGCTGCTACAGTCTGCTCCCGGCGAGGAGGATCCTCATCGGAGGACGGAGGAGGAGACGACTCGAAGAGGCGCCTCTTGACTCCCTTATAGGGAGACGGGAGGCCCCTGCAACGAAGAGGACGACGAGCCTTACGGCGAAGGCGGCCACGAGGGAGGTCATCAGGATTGTCGGTCCTCCGAAGAGGAGTCTCAGTCAGAGCGCTCCCCCGAGGGGGAGATGTAGCCGCAGGAGAGACCGTGGGACCCACCTTCCCCCACCGAAGGATGTTCGGAAGGGGGAGGAGAGCCTTCCGCAACGTCAGCAACATCAGGAGCCGCAGAGGTTTGACCAGACCCGTCGGAAGCCTCTGCCACCACGACGTCGATGATAGACAGAGGATCTACCTCTGCTATCACCGGCGACTGCTTGACAGCGGCCCCCAACTGGATAAGGTCAAACAGGGCTTCCTTGGAGGGCAGGCCCTTAAGCCCCAAGGAAAACCAAAGCTGAAAAAGATCATCGTTAGAGACAGAGTTATCAACGTTATCAAAATCCTCCCCCGGGGGAGGAGGGGGAGCCACCCCGCTATGGGAGGCAACGCCCTTTCCCGCACCCCAAGTTCGGGAAACAGAACAAGGGTCTGCGCTACCACTTGGAGGCCTCTCATGAGAGACCGGTCGAGTGGGAGCTTCGGAGGAGGTTTGGCCGGCGGAAGAAGAGTCCCTAGAGCCTTCCTCCTTCAAGGCAACCCCTGAAGGAGAACGGTCTCTCTTGGACTACTTCTTACGCCGGCGGGCAAACCTCTCCCACTGGGAGGCAGACCACTCCTTACACTCACTGCACATATTTTCCCTGTCACACCGTCGGCATCGACACTGCGGGCACAGGGTGTGAGGATCGGTATCCACCGCCGACATGAAGGTACCGCAAGGGCGGCCGGCGATCCCAGGGCACTTGCGCATGATGAATACCAAAGGGCGAGGCCAACTTCCAAACACACAGCTGAGGAAAAGCAAAGAAAAAGATTAAGGCTGTCAACAACGAGGACGATAGACAGACACGTCTGCACATCGTCCGAGCCAAAAGTGAAGTGAGATAAATCACCGGTGTGTGGGGGGGAAGGGGTAGCAAGCTACCCCTTCCCCTACCCCCGCTAACTAGCGCGGGGGTAGTTAACCCTCATTAAAATCTATTGGCTCGTCAATTTCAGCCACCCCGAAAGTAAACCCAATGTAAATAGCGTGGTTTGTATTTCGATTACGGAACAAATATCTTTTAGTGAAGGTTCATTAGCAATTGCAATAGTGGGATCGGAATCTACCACTACAGGTGAAGGAATAGGATTAATGACATGGGAGGAGGAAATATCTCTAGATGAGCGAGAAGAACTACGCCTCAATCTATCCCTTTTGAGTTTACGTCTGTATCTATCAAACTCAATCCATTCATGCTCTGACAGCAAAACACATTCGTCACAGCGATCACCTAAATCACACTCTTTACCTCTACATGCAACACAGAGAGAATGGGGGTCAAGAGAGGCTTTAGCCATACGGGTCTTACACCCACTAGTCACACACAACCTAAAAGTTATAGGGGGGGTGGCCATTTTGAAAAATTTAAGAGAATTCAGACTACCAAAGGTAAAAAATCATCTAATCCAAATAAAATCAAGAAATATCCAAAGCGAGATCAAAAACAAGCGGGAGTCAATAACCAAAGATTTGTACTTCACCAAAAAAAACCATCAGTAATGACGGAGTAGAATTTCCGTGTCGCCGCTAGCGACGGCAGGGAATATATGCGGGTCACTGGAAAGGTTCCCAGGTACCTCGCTAGGGTGCAGGGGTGGTACACCTGACTATCCAACTGGCGGTTGGCACGAGTTTCGAATTTTCTGCCGTTGACGTCGGGGACGTAAGCTATATATATAACTACCGGGTAAGTCTTGTGTTTAAAATAAGAAATACACAGAGAAGAATACTGATAACAAGAAAGGAAGGGAAAACTCATAGCTGAGTTCTCAGCAGTCAATGTCTGGCACTTACATGGGTGGAAAGGACAGTCAGACGCTGTACATATTTGTCCATGGTCAATCTCTTATGACTTTGTGCGACAACTGCATTTATCAATCCACTGTCTCTGCTGCTCATGAGCATCATAAAAACCACTATTCACATGGCAAATTCATTTACAAGCACTTAAAAGTAAAATATAAATAAAAGCATAAAAATATAACTTTTGATTAACAAGCAAATATTCAAGTACTTTGTATTTTTCCAAGTTATACCAACCCAAATTCTTTAGTTAGGAGTGTCTTCAGTGGAGATGGATCAGACATTGAATTGTTAACAAGGTAAGTGCGGTAGTTAACGGCAGATAGGTGGAGCCACCCACATGCCTAACTGTATTACACCACTTTTGTCTTCACCTTTGACCAGTAAGGATGGACGGTCACTGCTCTCCTGCGACTGTTGGATCTTTTCTTACTTCGGTTTGTAAGGTGTTTGTTTATGTGCACTCTCGCTCACATCAGAAGAAGCACTCCGAAAGGTAAGACGTGCGGTAAAGTTAACTTTGTTCCTATAAGGATAAAACCTTCATTCTTTATAATATTGTGAAGTAATACAATACCAATAAACCATATCAAATTTGCAAAAATCGCTAAAGAGCGCAAGAACATCAAGTGCATAATAACACAGCAAGGTTGAAACTGACAATAAGGTATGTTCAATCAGACAATAGGTTCTTTGCATGATTAGGCTACTCAGTAACATGGCATTGGAGTTTTTAGTTTTTTATATGGACACATTCTAGTTCCAATGCCGCACTGTTCTGAAGGTAAAAATGACAAATTCGTAGATAATTTGTATTTTTCCTAACTATACAAACCTTAGCTATTTAATAGGGGTATTACTTTCGGCGTAGCTGAAATGACGAGCCATTAAAATTTAACGAGGGTTTACTACCCACACCGCTAGTGCGGGGGTAGGGGAGGGTAGCTTGCTAACCCCCCCTCACACACACCTGTGCTTGAGCTCAATTTGCTTGGAGGTAGGACTTCAAGGGGGATAGGGCTGGCGGGCAAGTTTGATTAAATAGCTAAGGTTTTTATAGTTAGGAAAAATACAAATTATCTACGAATTTGTCATTTGTTCCGTAACCGGAATACAAACCACGCTATTTAATAGGGGTGACTCACCCATTAGGAAGGGTGGACGTCCCTGCCAGTCTGGCTTTTTGGCTTTGCCCGGGGGCTCGTTATTTGAGTGTGTAAGTACCCAAGAAATAAGGAGTCCCTGCACCTCGCTAGAACCTTGCTACACAAGGACTGCGGCCTACGCAAGCTGCGTGTGAAGGTATGAAGAAGTGTGACTCATCCTAGGAAGTTGTCCTGAAGTTCTTTAGATGGGAACTTGTAGCCTAGGACTTTCCAAATACTGTACCACCTCGTCAGGGTGTGTTCCTTAATACTAGGAACACAAGGAAGCATGGTTTACCCGCAGTGGTTTGAGGTCAGCTATGCAGAGAACCCAGGATGCTGCTTTCCCCACGAGAGGGTAGGATGAAGAAAAGAATAAGAGCCAGTCAAATCTTTTCATTCACGCAGACTAAAACCGGGTAACAGTGCCCTCAACCTTCTGCTACTTGTCCAATAAGGAGCTTGAGGTATATAACCAGCTGTTGTGCAGCCACCACTGGACCGATAGAGATCGTATCGAGTTCCTGTGGGTTACGTCTTGCAGGAGAAAGGTTGTGAAAGTCACCTGGAGCATTCACATCCATTCCTGTAAAACCTGCGTCACAGAGTAGCCTGCTAAGAAGGACCAGGGGCATAGTTATGCCCCTGACACTGTGAGTCGTCATGTCGAGATGATGTTTCGGCGATCCTCCTCTAGTTTCTCTCGGAGTTGACAAGAGGAGGGACCCGGGCAGGCTGTTGCCGTTTTCTTTAGGTAAGGTCTCATACCTCACCCTGAGGTACAGTAACGGATGATCTGGATCGACTGTTACCTAGTTGAGACTTGTGTAGGATCCGTCACCTCTGGAGACTGACTAGTGACATACTCAGGGACGAAACTGACCCTTGCCTTTCGCCCTTCTCAATAATGGGCGATGTCGAAAGAGAGACCGTGAAGTTCCTGAACTCGTATGGTTGCTATCCGAGTGTGTAGGAACATTGTGTTCTTAAATCAGTGGGAAATTTGTTGCCTGGTGAAGTGGAACATAAGGAGGTCCCTTTAGGGATCGGAGATTGAACCATGTTCTGAGAGGAAAGTCTCAATTTCGACTGGGGAAAGGCAAGTAGTAAGTCCGTATGAGTTAGGAAGAGTCTATCGATGAAAGGGTGTCCCTTTCTTTCAGTATGAAGGTGAAGGATCAAGGTTGAGTGATCATCTTTACCTATTGAAACTGAATAGGGGATCTTTTCCTCTTGCATATACCTGAAGATTCCACTATTGCTGGAATCGAGGTATCGAGAGAAGAGACACTTTCCCATGACGCCCATGGGTAGTCTTCAGGCGTACACTCATAGCAAAGCTATAGCTTGTGGTAGGTGTCGAAGTGGGTTGTCTGATATGCGGAGAGGGTTCTCTTGGAGGCTCTATCAGGAGCTGCAAAAGATTTGGTGACCTTTCTGCATAATGCCATAGCGAAGCTAGGAGCGTCCTTGATAGGTTGACCGATGTTCTAGCCTTGTTGAGTGCCCTTCTCCAGATAAAACAGGGACTAGACGTAAACATCATTGTTGTACCCACCGTTGTTGCCAGAAAGCCTTGGGGTCTAGGGCTGGTGAGCAGCGGTAGGCTGAGGTTCAGGGGCATTATGAACAGACCCCCTAGTTGGAGGACCTCGTAAAGTCGGGACTTTGTCGGCTACATGGCGATCCAAAGTCCATTCGGTATACCTATCTGCGATGCTGTGCACAGATTGTCGGCGAGCCTGTTCTTCCAGTCTGGAATGAAGCGGGCTGAAAGTTGTACCTAACGGGCTTTGGCCCATCTTAGTGTTTATACTATTAGATGGGAAGATTCTACAAGCCAGATCCTATTTGCTTGTCGATGTGAGTCTCTATGTGGTGTGTGGTGTGTCGTCCATCACATCACTGAGTGGTATGTTAGGAACCGATGAGGCTGTTGAAGGACCGGAAAGTTGGCCTTCATCTCTTAAGAGATCTAAGTGAAGGTACCTTCGGGCTCTGTCCAGAAGGCTGAGGTCGTGTGGTGCAGCACTATGATCCCTCCTTTCTTCTTTTTCCAATTCCAGTCTCCTGGAATGGAAGTCGTTCTCGTTCCGAGACGGTTTTGGTGAAGATTGGTGTTTAGAATCATTCCCAGATACACCAGTCTCCTGGGAGGGAGGTAGGGAAGATTCCGTAGGTTTACCCTGATCACTGGATCTTGGTAAAAAAAAACTTCAGAAATTCCAGTGTTAATGCAAGGTTGCCACTCAAGTCTGCTAAGGTCAGTCAGTCATCCCGAGAGAGGGGAAACGGAAGCCGATCCAGTGAGAACAGAATGGGTGTAATGGAAAGACCGAAGCACAGTGCCTTGAACTGGTGTTTCTTGTTTGTCTAGACTAAATTTCCCAACCTTCCTAGATGGATGGTTCGGACCTGGGAGTAAGTGTCCTTAAGGTCCAGTGTGCAAAAGAAGACCTGAGGTCTTAACCCTCGATCGAACTCCAACATGGAGTGGGCATTGACCCAAAGGGACAGCTCCTTGGTGATCCTTTTGTATGGAAGATTGTTGACGCTGGAGTCTTGATCGTGTCGTAAAGGAACAGGAGCAATATCCAGTGTAAGGATTCTTCTCTGAGAGAGAATTTCTTTAGAAGGAAGGCCGCGCTTAGCCTTACCACGCGCCCTGATGGGATTGATGCTATTCCTTAGAATAGAATTAATCTGGCGAATGTTAACCACTGATTAACCGTTGGGCTGTGCAGTTGGAGAGTGCTCGCAAGTAGTTCCCTGTTGGCAAGCCGTTGATGAGGGTTGTCGAACGTTTACCGATCACTTTAGCGTGATGGCAAACAGCCAGTAGCGAAAAGTACAGTATGTTGTATAACTTCTGATCTAGAAACTACAGGAAGCGGTTGACTAGTAAGTTCGAGTCACGAACTGCTGGCAAATAACAGATGACCATGAATCGGTGGTCTGTGCACCGATGGTGAATTTGAGAACAGCCAGCTGATTACAATCCCCCCTGTTTGGTCAGAGATGAGCAAGCTGAAGATGGGCTGGTCAGAGATCAGCGAGCTGAGTTCAATGATCGAAGAAGGATGAGTTGCCCATCGGTGATCTAGTGATCAGCAAGCTGATGACTGGTTATTGACTAGCAATCGATGATTGGAAATGCTAGCAATTATAGATCGTTAGTCATTGGAGGGACTAGAGGTCACAGATCAGCATTGAGCTAGCAATTGGCGATCCGGTGATCGGCGACCTAGCGATCAGTAAACTGTGAAGTAGCCATCAATAAACAGTGATCTAGAGATCAGTCTGTTGATTCTTTCCTGTTTGCTGCCGCTGGTCTGTCAAGGAAAAAAAAGAAACTTTAGAAGAGACAGGGACCAAGGATTCCCCGATTCGATTCCCTTGTAGGATGGAATCTTCGGGATCTTGAATCCTCTCTAGAGCCTTATTCCTCTTTTCCCGATGGCAATGTTTATGTGCTTGCGGGGAGGAATGGGGCAATGTTGACCTGTCCAAAAAGTTTCACTCCTTTTTACTGACAATTGCGCAAGTGTGTTGGTGAATCTGGAGCGATGACACACAGGATGGTGCTGGTGCTTAATATTTGCCAGGAGAGCAGGCAAGCGCTGGTTCTTAGACAAGAGCTGGTGCATTGGATCTGCGAGTCTTGACTTTTTGGCAAGAGCTGGCGTATGAATCCGGGGACCGTAACTGCGCAGGAGGGAGCAGGAAAGAGAGGAAGATTGCTGGCGCGCCGTAAGGCACTGTGTAGTTTCTGCATTCTCCCTAGAATGCACCGAAGCGTGTGATTGGTTGCGCAAGAGTGGGAGCATTGGCGCGTGCGTGAGAGTACTATGTGGAGATTGTTGGCACGTGCGTGCAGAAGACCATCGGCACCCGCACGGAAGGCTGTGCGCTTGCACTCAAGATTATTGGAGCGCGCATACGCGAAAGCCGTCGGAGCGCGCCCGCACGTAAGGCTGCGCGCTTGCACTCAAGATTATTGGAGCGCGCATGCGCGAAAGCCGTCGGAGCGCGCCCGCGCGTAAGGCTGTCGATGCCCTTGCACGGTAGACTATTGGCGCACGTGCAGGATACCATCGGCGCCCGCGCCCAGAAGAAAGTCAGCATGCACACGCGCAATACTGTTGGTGTGCGTGCGGGAGGCCCCAGGTGCTCGCGCGGGGGAGAAAGTCGGCCGTGCACACGGAACTGTTGCCGCGCGCGTATGCCAGACTATGAAGAGCGAGCAGGAGCATTGGCGCTTGCGCGCTTATTGGCACTAGTGTGCTTGTTGGCGCTAACGCGCGTGGAAACTCATCGGCACCCGCATCATCGACGCGCGCGGGAGCCCATCGGCACCCGTACGCGGAAGATCGTCGGCGCGTACTTGCATACCAGAATGCTGGAACGCACGCGCGACTATTGGCGCGTGCGTTCGAGATTGTTGGCGCGTGCGCGGGCGGAAGACTATTGGCGCGCGCGGGAGACCATCGGTACCTGCGCCCAGAAAAGATCGTCAACGCTTGCGCGCGTAAGAAGATCGTCGGCGCTTGCGCGCGTATGAAGATCGTCGGCACTTGCGTGCGTAAGAAGATCGGCGAGCGCGCGCTTGCGAAGGTAGCAGTGCGCACGCGGGAAACTATCGGTACCCGCGCGCGGAAGATCGCCGGCGCTTGCGCGCGTAAGAAGGTCGTCGACGCTTGCGCACGTAAGAGGATCGTCGACGCTTGCGCACGTAAGAGGATCGTCAGCGCTTGCGCGCGTAAGAAGATCGCCGGCGCTTGCGCGCGGAAGAAGTTCGGCAAGTGCGAGCGCGTGAAATGCACGCGCTTCATGCGCTAGTAGGTTGAAGGGTCAGCTGGCAGGACGATCAGGAACTGGGATGTGCCCTTTAAAAAATGGGCGGGCATCCCACGATGAGAACCGTAAGCAGGTCTGCTTTAGAGTCCAGGACCGAAGTCCTTCGTTGCCGCGCAAGATTGCTCTGGTAGATCGGTAGGTCAGCTGGCAGGACGATCAGGAACTGGGATGTGCCCTTTGGAAGGGCCAGCATCCACCGATGGGACCGTAAAAGGTCCGTGTTAGAGTCCAGGACCGAAATCCAAAGGACCACGTTGCAGCACAAGGTTGAGGTCACTGGAAGGTCTGCTTAATCCTCCTCCGAGGAGTCTCTATGAGAGGCCTCTCCCGCGAACGAGAGAGGTGACTACTTCGTAGAAGAGACTTGAAGACACCCGTGATGACGCCCCTTAGGACCATTGGATCAGCAAGCTGACCCTATCAGTAGCGATCCTCCAAAGAGGAGTCTCTATGAGTGGCCTCTCTCGCGAACGAGAGAGGTGACACTTCGTAGAAGAGACCTGAAGACACTCGTGGTGATACCCCTAAGGGCCGGTGGATCAGCAAGCTGACCTAGCAGTAGCGATCCTCCAAAGAGGAGTCTCTATGAGTGGCCTCTCTCGCGAACGAGAGAGGTGAACACTTCGTAGAAGAGACTTGCCAAGACTGTGCTTAACCCCTGAAGGAAGAGAAACTCAGCAAGGGGATAGAAAAGTCTGGCCGAAAGGCAGCAACAGTAGTCGAAGGCGATGAATTTATTAAGGTATGGGAAGTTCTCCCTCTGAAGGGAGAAAACCTCACAACTGGGGAGGAAACCTCCCTCGGAAGGGAAGTTGTCAAACCCCTGGAGGCGAACTTCCTTTAGCGTTCTAAGATGATCTTTAGTGCTGGCATGTTGTCACGGGAGTAACGCCCATGACGACGTCCTCTGAGGGACGGCAGCGACAGCAGATTCCCCAGGCATGAACAGGACAGCTCTGCTTCGTTGGCACTCTTTAGTCGAACGAAGAAAAACTGCATAGTTAACTGGGAAAATAAAATCAAATAATTATTTTAATAGAAATTTCCTAGGGAGGAACTCCGAAGAGGAACCCCGAGGGAATAACATAAAATAAGAATTAAGTATGCGCCCTCCTTCCCCAGATGACATCCAAGGGGGAAGGGGGGGAGCGGAGTAACTGTAATAAAAACAGAATTATAACAGAATTATAATTATCTAAATCATCTAAAAATATTCACTAATAGTGAGAACCACTGACCCCCAGAAGGGAAGTGTTCCCCACGGAGAAAGCTGAAAAGTTAAAATATAATTAGATTTCACTAAAATTAATTGAGACAAACAAACGGAATAGCAACCTAACCCGCAACGGGAAAGGAGCTTCCGTAATAGTACGTAGTTGTAGTAAAGGTGAACGACCTCGAGTAGAGAGAGACTGTAGTCAATCTAAAAAGGCCACATTCCCTTCGCTCAGAATCCAAGTTTCCCGTAGGAAAAGAGGAAAAGCGAAGATAATAGATGAATGAAGAGGGTCCAGGCGATGACGATTCCCCTGCGGCGGCCGAGTTAACGGATATACAGTATGCCAACGGGAAGACCGATGGACCAGAGAGGGAGAGGCCGTTCCCCACGAAGTGGAACTGTGCTGGCCTTGCTACTACGCAAGTGTCGTTGTCGTATATCACACACACACCACAAACACTGAAAAGAAAACTTACTACATTTCTATACACAAATATATACATAAACATTAAGAATGTTTATATATATATTACAAGTATAAGAAAAAAGTAAGTAAAAAGACAAAAATTAATGGCAGTCCAAAATAGGCGAGGAGAGAGAGAGAGGAAACAACCGTTCTCGCTCCAAGCCAAAAGTAAAGTGAGCTCAAGCACAGGTGTGTGTGTGTGGGGGGGGGGGTTTAGCAAGCTACGCTCCCCTACCCCCGCTAACTAGCGGAGTGGGTAGTAAACCCTCGTTAAATTTTAATGGCTCGTTATTTCAGCTACGCCGAAAGTAATACCCCTATTAAATAGCGTGGTTTGTATTCCAGGTACGGAACAAATAATAAATAATCACCATCAACAAATAGCAAAGTTGTGAAAATTATAAGAATATGCACAGTACTGAAAAAGTTACATCAACTCAAGTTAATGAATCAGCTCTCTCAAAAGTAGGCCTTAAAACTAAACAGAAAGTCTAGTACTGTACTACATTTTCATGCAACACTAAATATGGTCCTTACATTCTTAAACACATGTTGAGTCTGCCAAGATTTATAACTGATAATTCTTATATTTTATCTTACCTGAACTATATCAATGCAGTTAAAGGTAACTACCACTTGTAAAGAGGCCGACTCTCGGACTTCTAATCTTGCAGTCACAGGCACCGCACAAAACCGACCGTCAGGTGACCATGATGCCTGGCCCCCACTTGTTCTCATAACCTCAGTGAAGTTCATATTTTACCTTTTGCTATACTACACCCTGAAAAACAAATCAAACAATTAAAACACTTACAATCATTGAATTGTTTCATGCACAGTAAATTCAGAAAATCTATGACAGATAGAGCGAGTCACTACTAATCTGCCTTATTACATCTTATAATAGCAAAAACTGAGGATGAAAAACATAGAAGAAAGTGATTTGTTTCTGGGGCACAGAAAGCCAAGCCGAGCCTAGCTACAAATCCTGGTGTATGTATATACAGTTTAAGGAAAAAGTGTGGGGTAATATGACCAGAGATAGCAAGGGTTACTAACTGTAACCGAAGGAGGAGCTCTATAGTAAGTGAAACAGTGTCCCAAGATAGGTTAGGTTAGGATCTGCAGATTTCAATGAACCTTGATGGAAACAAGTGAGTAAAGAGGCCAAACTTAGGAAGGCAATAAAATCCTAGGTTAGCTTAGGAGATGACAAGTTAGACAAAAGGTCTTCATCAACAATGGTAACTGTGAGATTACATAGCCTACATCATCTTACATTTTTAATGACAAAGATATACAGAAACACTGCTTTCTTCAACAGTTACTTTATTTTACTTTAATGGGTACTTTTCTGGTCCTATACAGCAGTTTAGTAAAAGTAATTTGGATAAGGTTACTATAAAAACTACAGCAAAATGTAATACGATTACTAAATTTGGGTTTCCTGATAGTATTTAATGTAATTTAAATCAATTTAATATTAATTTTGATCATACATATTTGTTTAAGGCATCAAACACATCTAAGTATGTATCCAACGATAAAGGCAGACATTATCAAAACTTGGAATTTTGGGTGGGGAAAATAAAAATTATATCACTTAGGGAAATACACACAGTGATGCATCCTCAAATAATCACGGCACTGAATCTTAACCAACTGAAAAGGGTGTAGAGGGTGGCTTCCCCCCAACATGGACTCCCAATAATCTAATCTAGCCCAGGGTCCTCTTTGTTACTAACCTTAAAGGTAATAAACAGTTTATAAAAGGTTTTCGAGGTGATAATGTACGGTAATATTTGGGTAGAGTCCCACCCAGCGCCATTACCGCTTGCCAGTACATAGCTTCATATTTTTGTTTTTTCGCGAGCAAAGCGGGCTCACACCAGAGAAAAAACCATTAGCTTTCGGGGAGCCTTTGCATATCAGCGGCCAGTTCCTCCCATGTGGATTAAAAATGGACATCAACTAATCTAAACTTTCCCCCGCAACCTAACCTACAAGCCATGTCCTTACCAACTTACCGAACGGTTAGTCCCCCTGCAACCCCCGTTACAGTACCGTATTCTACGTTAGCCACGATGATACATACGGGTGGCCGCCATGATACATACACTGTGATTTCGGTAATATTTCAATAGTCTATAGGTTTTCGCTCCGCCGTGGGCTCACCGCTTGCGAAAAAATAAAGGTAATAGTTTACAACACCTCGCTCTCCATTTACTCCAAAATAATGCAATCCTGCAGTTTTCATCTTCTTGCACAGTAATTAGGTGGTTATTTAAATTCTGGGAAAGCAATAATTAGCAAGATATGTTGAGGAAGGGGAAGGGGTTATAAAAAGAAAATAACTCGGTTTCCTCACTAAACGACTCGGAACTGACATGTCAACACAGTCAACCAAACAGAATTCGTGATGCCAGCGTACATAAACAGAAGTCCGTGATACCAGCGTACATTTGACATACTGTATACTCAAAATATGCTTATCTAAAAATGGATTACTTACTCAAAAGTGTCCATAAAATATGCAATTTACAAATAGTGACACTTTTGAGTAATCACTCAATTTTTTATTAACTATATTTTGAATATGCAGTATATCAAATATACGCTGGCATCACGAACTTCTGTTTATGTACGCTGGCATCACGAATCCTGTTTCGTTGACTTTGTTGACATGTCAGTTCCAAGTCGTTTGGTGAGGAAACCGAGCTATTTTCTTGTTATAACCCCTTCCCCCTTCCTCAACATATCTTGCTAATTATTGCTTCCCCAGAATTTAAATAACCACTTAATTACTGTGCAAGTAGATGAAAACTGCAGGATTGCATTATTTTGGAGTAAAAGCAGAGCATGGTGTTGTAAACTATTACCAAAATAAAAACCATCAAGCTCCTATGTACTGGTAAGAGGTAATGGCGCTGGGTGGGACTTTACCGACATATTACCCAAAGTACTAGGTCGGATTAAGGTGAGCCTGTACAAATGACCCCGTCGTCCTAGATTGGGTTAGGTTAGGTCTCCCTCCATAGTGCTCCTTAATTCCAACCAACATTTCTCTTTTGCTAGTCTTTGATGGGGATCCTTTATATCTGTAAGTAATTCTTTACCAGTGCATGTCGGAATCAATAAAAATAATAAAATAACAGGAAAACCCAAAGGTTCGGGTTCTGGGGTGAGGCATAGCCTTTGAAACGGCGCACAAAGAACCATCTTTATTTCCTTCTAATTGGACAATTGATAAGAGATATTTAAATATACTTACTACTGATGATAAAGGAGTCGCTTTTCATACAAAGGCGGCAACAACCAGGCTGGGACTTACATCTATAAATGGATAATTGAGCTGTTTCCTTCATTTCCTTATTTCGAATAAAATTAGAATACGGGAATAGTTTCCACAGTGCACAGTAATGTGCTGAGACTCAACGTCTTAACTTTTCGTGATGCTTCTTAATATAGCATCTTGCTTTTCCAACTAGGGTTGTAGCTTGGATAGTAATAAAAATAATAGTAATAATAATAATAATAATAATAATCACCTGGTTTTCCAACTAGGGAAAGCTTAGCAAGTAATAATAATAATAATAATAATAATAATAATAATAATAATAATAATAATAATAATAACAATAATAATAATAATAATAATAATAATAATAATAATAATAATAATAATAATAATAATAATAATAATAATAATAATAATAATAATAATAATAATAATAATAATTACCCCTTTTTCCACCTAGGGAAAGCTTAGCAAGTAATAATAATAAATATTATAAAAATGACACAAAGATGTACGTGTAAATTGTATTTTTTTTAAAAACGATGAAGAATATTTAACCCATTTTTTTCATTTTTTCAGAAATTTATAAAACAAAAATGAATTGAGACGCAACGTCTTAACTATTCGTGATGCTTCTTATTATGGTATACCTCAAAACAACTAAATATTATAAAAATGACACAAAGAGGTAAGCTTAAACTATATTTTTCAATGAGGAGAAATATGTAACCCATTTTTTCCTGGGAATATATAAAACAAAACAAAACATGAATTAATTAAGCTAAACAACCTAACAAAGAAGACAAAGAAAATAATAGAACCATTCTTATTTAGTGAAAGAAATATGGAAAACAAGAAAGAAATCTTATATCTAATAGCGAGAAAAATGAAAAAATATATAAAAGAAAGAAAAGGTCAAATCTAAAATACAAGCTTACTGGGGGCGCAGTTGCAAAGTCTATGACTCGACATAACTTGGATTAAAACATTGTCATAGAAGGAGATTAATTGATAATATCATTTTCAAGCTTTAGTAAAACTGGTCAGTAATTATTAAAGAGGTTTGAGCTTATAAAAGATATGTTTTGGTAATTAACTGTTAAACGTCAACTGCTCAACTTTGCATAATGTTTCTTATTATCTACAAAGTACCTCACAATATATCTGAAACATTGTCATAGAAAGCTAACGGAGGTTAATTGATAATATTAATGGTTCCAGTTTTTGTAAAATAAATCAGTACTTTTTAAAGAGATGTGAGTTTGAAATATGTTTCGGTAAATAACAGACTACGACAGAAACATCTGTACTATTCAAGTTGAAAATCGGCTTAGCGCTCGTTGAATTCTAACAGCTCAATTACTAAAATAAATGTTATGAAACAGCTATAAAAGATATATTCTTAATTATGGAATACATATTCCTCATATATAGTTATATCATATGCTTAAAGGTCAAGTATATTTGAGAAAATTAACCAAACTATAGCTGTGATGTGTAGGCCTATACAATAGCCTATAATTGGCAATCGTTTTCTAATTACCCTAATAGCCCTCAGCATTGTTTTGAAAACTCATTGCCTTTAGTGGGTCAAATGCTATTCAGTACCCTGGATCACTGATATATCCTGTCTTGGTTTAGAGCTCTCTTGTTTGAGGATACACTCTGGCACACTATTCTATCTTATTTCTCTTCCTCTTGTTTTGCTGAAGTTTTTATAGTTTATGTAGGAGATATTTATTTTAATGTTGGAACTCTTCTTAAAACATTTTATTTTTCCTTGTTTCCTTTCTTCACTGGGCTATTTTCCCTGTTGGAGACCCTGGTCTTATAGCATCGTGCTTTTCCAACTAGGGTTGTAGCTTAGCAAGTGATTTTGTGGTGAATACACATGACACCAATTAGAAGACTCAAAACAAGTTATTGTGTATGAGTTTCATAATTCATGTCCAAGTGCTAGTGAAATTGAAAACTAAACTTGCCTTGCGTTGAATTTAATTTTTTTTTTTTTGTATATGCTGCTAAGCATATTTTGATTTGGAGAACCATCCCCTACATATACATTTTTTTTTATTTCTTGTTTAATTCCTGCAATATCACAAGTTACGGAAGAGTTTAAGGTTTCTGCTCCAAATATCAAAGGTTTAACATTTTTTTTTCAATAACTAGTTCCTTTTTCTTAAAAGGTACAGTGTTAATATTAAAATTATATTAGCATCATATAGATTAGCATTTAAGAATTGTATTCTAATGCCTAAAGTCAGATATCTACAAGATTAACTTGTGCAATTTTTGTAAAGATGTTTTTTTCTATATTTTGTATTATTAGACTTACAATACTCAACAGTCAGTTGTATCACAGGTATATAGATAGACCGTATAATTTTCTCTAACTATAGAAAATTCCTTAAGCGTTCGTTATAATATATTTATCTTTAATGTTTCATGTGTTTTTAATGTATATATATATATATATATATAGAGAGAGATATATATATATAGATATATATATAGATATATATATATATAGATATATATATATATATGTATGTATATGTATGTATATATATGTATGTATATATATATGTATATATATATATATATATATAAATATATATATATATATATATATATAAATATATAAATATATATATATATATATATATAGATAGATAGATAGATAGATAGATAGATATCATCTGTTGTCTGAGTAATTCAAACGAAGCATGGCCTTATTATTATTATTATTATTATTATTATTATTATTATTATTATTATTATTATTATTATTATTTATTATTAAGGTCCAGAAATGTATAGTAAGCGATGAGTAGCCATCCTGTATGGTAGAATCTATCACATCAGTATTTGTTTACTGTCAGGTTGTTCTTTTAAGATAAAATTTACCCTATTTAAAGCTTTTTTATGATATATTTATTATTATAAAAGTAAAAATACATTAATTTAGAATAAAATATATAAATTTAGATATTCACTTGAAGCAAATTGTGGGAAAATAAAGATAATTAAAGAATGCCTAAAAGCACTACTGAAATATCTCTGTATGACATCAGTTGTTATGGTGTCTAGTGGAGAGTAGATGTGCGAAGATTCGATGCATTTTAGGATTTATCTAGTGAATAATCGCTGAGGATTTCCCACCTTTAAATCTCCGTTATCGTCAATTCCGTCCTAAGGTATGTTTCAGCGATCATTTAGCTACGATTTAAGGAAATCCTATGTGCCCTGCCCTGCGAACTTAAGGATTCCTGGGTGTTTGTGGTGGGACTCTACGCAAACCACATTTTCAGATGTTTTTTACGGCGAAAATATGAATTACACATTCGAGTTAAACACGTTATTTTAGGTTAAGAATGTATATATTATATTTTAAATGAGAAGGAAGTGGTGTTATCATAGCATGTTTCCCTAGAATTTTAGAATGATTTATTGTTAATTTGTTCTCTTCATTTATTTATTTCCTTATTTCCTTTCCTCACTGAGCTATTTTTCCCTGTTGGAGCCCCCTGGGCTTATAGCATCTTGCTTTTCCAACTAGGGTTGTAGCTTGGATAGTAATAATGATAATAATAATAAGGTAGAATTTAGGATAGATAGCCGAGCCTACAGTGAGGCCTGAAACGATATATCTTTAGGTCTCATTTTCATTTTTTATTCGCATAGCTTCTTCACCCTGACCTTTAAATTTGGATGTGATGCCACTCTAATTTTTCCCAATTTGAAAGAATTTCAGTGGTCATTTTTGACTCATTTAGGTCTATTTTATTTATTTAATGTTACTCTTCATAAAATATTTTATTTTTCCTTGTTTCCTTTCGTCACTGGGCTATTTTCCCTGTAGGAGCCCCTGGGTTTATAGCATTCTGCTTTTCCAACTAGGGTTGTAGTTTAGCAAGTAATAATAATAATAATAATAATAATAATAGTTTGATATTGGTATGCTTGCCGAGTTATATATCTTGATACTGGTATGAGATACGGTTATATTTTAATTATGTTTGAGGTTGGCGTTGCCTTTAACCTTGTGATATAACCTATGCTACAGTAAGGGTGTATTCAAAGCCTCGACCTATGAAATCCAAGAATATACCTGATATTGAATATTTTATTAATTTTAAGTATTTTTTTAGAACCTAGGACTTTATTAACTAGTTTAAAATATTATTGTGATTGTGTCTTAGATTTTCATGTGTTTTTCCTACAATTCTGACATTATTAAATGTGCACAATTTAGAAGGGTAGGTAAGTTCGTACCTTATTATTATTATTATTATTATTATTATTATTATTATTATTATTATTAGCTAAGCTACAACCCTAGTTGGAAAAGCAAGATGGTATAAGCCAAAGGGCTACAACAAAATTTTAATTTGTTTTTTTTTATGGTATCATACCATTGCTTATAGCAAACACATCATTCTTGCCAAGCACTTTATTTTGAATATCTTTAAATTTGTTTTATTACATAGGCTTAATTGTTTAATATAGGACATTTATATATGTTTTTCTCATTATCGTTCAGGATAAGTCTAGTCTTACCAAAAGAAATGAAATTTGTCTTTGCATTGATATGTAGGATTATTCAAATAAAATATTTACACACTACTTTTAGATATTACACCATACACAGTATGGATACTGTACTGTAGACACTTGGTTTAAAATGAACAGTGGTCTTTTTTCCTTACTATAAACACATTTGAATAGTTCCAATTTGTATTTATAATTTTATGCTTTTGTTAGGTTAGGTTTATGGTATATGAAAACTTTAGATTTTGAAGGGAAAGATTGAGAAATTACAATTCTTCTTAAACTGTAGGCCTAGCCTAATTGAACTGATGTAAATAGTATTAACCCCTATTTTTTTTCATATCTTTAATATATTTTTAAAGCAATTAGCCTAGCAAATAATAATAGATGAAAGCACTGTATCTTAATGTGTTATGTTTTCATACTAAATTTCTGTTTTATCAATGTTAATATAAGTAACGATTTAAATCTTATTTTTATTTTTTTATTATAGGTCTACTATAGTGAACTTTTGGAAAATCTTATGTAATCAAGTGTATGGGTGCTTTATTTACACCATTAGTACAACAGGTATAACAAAGATGTTTTAACATTGAAAATCAATATGTAGGTTTGGTTATAGACTAGAGCTGGTTGGGATTCTTACTTTGGAAATTCATATAGGCCTAGTCAGATCCATAATTTGATATGAAATATAACCTAAAGTTAGTTATATTTTTTACTAGGTTTATTGAATATTAAAAACGAGTTGTAAGAAGTAATATGATCAGTAGATTTCATTTCGAAAATTTAAATGATGGAAATAATTTTTGTGCACACTTAATAAATATATCATTGTACTTATTAAAACATTGAGGTGTTAACACAGCTATAGCAATGTATTTAAAAATTGGCATAGTTTTTTTTTTCTTTTTAGAATTTCATGAAAGAAGCTAACCGACTACAGTTATTCAATTAGGCCTAGTACTGGTCCAATTGTTTTGTACAGCTCATGGTCTAGCCATAGGCCCTACCTGAAAACTGTTGGTACATTCAGATATAAAAGTTAATGCAAGACACTGTGCCATATTCTGTAATGAACGTGTACGTTTGTGTGTATATATATATATATATATATATATATCTGAAAACTGTTGATACATTCATACACAATATTTACTGTAAAGAACACGTAGGCCTACATTATTCTGTAATATATATATATAATATATATATATATATATTACAGAATAATGTAGGCCTACGTGTTCTTTACAGTAAATATTGTGTATGAATGTATCAACAGTTTTCAGGTAGGTCTGTGTGTATATATATACCCTATACACACATATATATATATATATATATATATATCCATGTACATACTTTGAGTGTTCTACAAGTATGAATATGGTTGTTGACGTAACAAAAGATTTTGTAAACGGTTAAATTTGTATATGACCGACACGTAGTGAATTATTGAAATGCCGGCAGGTTGTCTAGTTAATGTACTTCCGTTTACTGACGTCGAGTTCTGGCGGCTGTTGGTTGCAATTCTTTGGATATTGGTTCGTGGAATTGACTTGTGACACGAATTGGATGTGGCGTCATTTTTGATAAAGTCTTGGAATGATCATTTGGTAGAAATGGAGTCAGTGTTCTCTCTCTCTCTCTCTCTCTCTCTCTCTCTCTCTCTCATACAGTACGTATAACATATTTGTACTTTATTAACGGTGTTTGCTTACGTGGCTACATACTAATATATATATATATATATATATATTCCCATATATTTACATTCACGGCCTGTAGTGTATGGTCCAAATTTCCTTCTCATACACAATATATGTGTAATTATATATAGATATGTCGAGAGTTTACTTCACCAAACTTTTAACTGGGCTCCACAATGCACTACAAGAGTTGGAAGACCTAGGCCTATATGGTGTGAGGGACTATGAAGCGTGAAGTAGGTAATGATGAATGGAGAAGTATTGATTTAAGTCTTAAGAGCTCAAGATAGAGACGACTGACAAAATCTAACAGAGGCGCTTTGCGTCAATAGGCGTAGGAGAGAGAGAGGAGAGACTATAATGTTTGAATTCCCTTGTTGAATGCAAGAGAATTGCAATCCTTGTTTCGAAATTATATAAACTGTCTGGTTCAACTTAGGCCTAAGGCAGGTCGTATCACGGGTAGAATTTGATTATCCCTTTAGAATTTATGAGAGGGAGAGGCTCCTTGTCACAGGTCTGTGTCTTTGGTCCTTTTTTTTATTTAGCGTTGTTCGTATTATGAAATCTTTGTGTAAATGTATGTGGGATATTATCTGACGTTTTTCGAAGTGCGGGCAGTGCACCTCATGCGAAGCACCGTAGACATTAGTGAAAGGTTGTCCCTGCAAATCCAAACTAGGGGACTCTCTCTCTCTCTGCTCTCTCTCTCTCTCTCTCTCTCCTCTCTTGCCTTGTTTGAGAACCTGGCGAGATGCCATATAGTTACAGCGATATGGCTCTCAGTTGTTTAGTCTGTTGCTGTAGGTCGCAGTTCTAGTGGAAAGAAAAATATTGTACGCGAGTTTTCATTGCATATGATCAGCGCCTAAGCCCTCTCTCTCCACCCAAGCTAGGACCAGGGAGTGCCAGACAATGGTTGCGGTGACTCAGCAGGTAGACCTACATGCTCTCCCAACCCCTAATCCTTAGCTCACAAGGATAGTGAGGTTGCAGACACTACAAGGAGCAATTGAGCTTGTAGTCATTTTGTAGTCTCTCTCGTCTTAGTATCATGTTGGTGTTTGAGGAAACCTTTACACAATAACCAATAAATTAATTTATCTATTAAAGGATGACAGTAAAGGAAAATACCACCCGAATATTTGATAAGAATAAGTCTGGCATAAGAAGAACTATCCCGTTGGTCTAAGTTTGTTAAAGTATTTAATTTTGGTAGATTTCTCTTTAGACGCATTGGACTATTTTAGGGTGTTTTATTATTGTCAATGAATGGCTATTGTTATTATTTTTGTTGATGTATTATTGTTAACCAATATCATTCACATTTAAAATAAGTAAATTGTCATATAGTTTTACCATATATGTCATTAAACTCACTAAGCAAGTTTCCAGAATGAACTATAAAATGAGGGAAGTTACAAATGAATATATGATCGCCTACAAACATTAAATAAATGTTGTAAAATGAGCAGTAATATGTGTCAGAAACACTTATGAAGTGATGAATGCTTCGCGCAATCTCTCTTAAACTTGAGAATATCATCATCAATAATACTGCCGAGAAGACCTTTCAGCGGTGTACTTACAACCAACCCTTAACGGGTCTTTTCTCTGTGTGGTTTCCAATTTTACTTTAACGGCTGTTTTCCTAGTCCTATTACACATGGAAACCCTTTGCCCTACAGGGCCTAGAAGATCTATAGGCCTATTTTCACTGCAGGTTGAAATTTACCTCCATTCCAGTACTTACTTTTATTGCAGTGGCCATTACTTCAAAATTGTGTACCTGTCTACATTTCGCTCACTGATAGATAGTGAGTTGCCTGCTAGAATATTATTATTATTATCATTATTAGCTAGGCTACAATATTAGTTGGGAAAGCAGGATACTACACGGCCTAGGTCTCCAACGGGGAAAATAGCCCTGTGAGGAAAGGAAATAAACTATTTATGAGAAGTAGTGTATAAGAATAGAAAATATTATTATTATTATTATTATTATTATTGCTAGCTATGCTACAACCTTAGTTGGGAAAGCAGGATATTACACGGCCTAGGTTTCCATAGAGGAAAATAGCTCAGTGAGGAAAGGAAATAAACTATTTATTAGAAATAATGTCTAAAAAAAATAGAAAGAAAAAACATCTTAAGACCAGTAACAACCTTAAAATAGATGTCACGTATGAAACTATGAAGCAACACTTGCGTCCCAAAATGCTAGAGAAATTTCATGTCACGAGGCACTAAAAGTATAAAAAAGAAAAATGTTAATTGGCCACCGGTGTCGATCGATTGCATGAAACGGGTCTCAAATTAGCGTTGCTGCATTTCCTGCGAACCGTTTACCGTCACGTAATATAAGCGGGCGAGTTCTTGCTCATGCGCGTGGAATATTTAAGTTAATAAGCGTCTCGTGTTCTAGAATTGGGTGAATATGTTTAAAGATTTCCTGTTGAAAAATAAATTTATTTCCATATTTCCTTTCCTCACTGGGCTATTTTTTTCCCTATTGTAGCCCTTCGGCTTATAGCATCTTACTTATTCCAATTAGGGTGGTAGCTTGGCTAGTAGTAATAATAATAATAATAATATTCAAGTTAATAAGCGTCTCATGTTCTAGAATTGGGTGAATATGTTTAAAGATTTCCTGTTGAAAAATAAATTTATTTCCATATTTCCTTTCCTCACTGAGGTAGTTTTTCCCTATTGGAGTCCTTGGGCTTATAGCATCTTGCTTTTCCAACTAGGGTTGTAGCTTGGCTAGTAATAATAATATTAATGATAATAATAATAATAATAATAATAATCAAGTTAATAAGCGTCTCATGTTCTAGAATTGGGTGAATATGTTTAAAGATTTCCTGTTGAAAAATAAATTTATTTCCATATTTCCTTTCCTCACTGGGCTATTTTTTCCCTATTGGAGCCCTTGGACTTATAGCATCTTGCTTTTTCAATTAGGGTGGTAGCTTGGCTAGTAATAATAATAATAATAATAATAATAATAATAATAATAATAATATTGAAGTTAATAAGCGTCTCATGTTCTAGAATTGGGTGAATATGTTTAAAGATTTCCTGTTGAAAAATAAATTTATTTCCATATTTCCTTTCCTCACTGGGCTATTTTTTCCCTATTGGAGCCCTTGGACTTATAGCATCTTGCTTTTTCAATTAGGGTTGTAGCTTGGCTAGTAATAATGATAATAATAATGGATAAGTTGCACGTATGAAATATGACGTTGCATTTATTTCTGCATTCAAGTAATACTTTCGCTCTGAGGACTTGGGAACATAGAGAATGCAATAATGCAATATTGATCAACATTCCAGGTAAACTAAAGAGTTGTGATCGATAGAGACCCACCTCTTGTCATATCTCGTTCCCTAGCAACTTCGAACCTTTAATAAGGGAACGGTTGTTGTTTTGTGGTTGTTAATATTGGTGGGTTATAGATATTTCGTTATATTTCTTCTTCTTTTCACAGTAGATCGTGTGCATAAGTCCCTTCATGGTTTATATATCAAATATCTGTTTTAATGTTGTTAATGTTTGTGAAATATTTCATTTTTGTTTTTCCTTACTCATATTGTTTATTTATTTCCTTTCCTTACTGGGCTATTTTTCCCTGTGTGAGCCCTTGGGCATAAATTATAACATCTTGCATCTCCAACTAGGGTTGTAGCTTAGCTAGTAATAATATTAATAATAATAAATGTTTTTGTGAGCATAGGTCTATGGCGAAACTGGGTCTTGTAACGGTCTTTGACGACGTCACTTTTTTAAAAACCATCATGTTACACGAGAATTATTGCCTTACTACTACTACTACTACTACTACTACTACTACTACTACTACTACTACTACTGTTAGTATTAGTCATCATCATCAGCCGTAACTAGTCCACTGCAGGACAAAAGGCCTCATACATGTCCTTCCACTCTCGTCCGTTTATGGTCTTTCAATGTCAGTCTATAGACTATACCTGTAAATTTTCTTAGTTCGTCAATCCATCGTCTTCTCGTCCTTTCTGTTATTCTCACTAGTAGTATAAGAATTATCTAGAAATTGTCTGCTGCTTGTGTGATGGTCTTATATAAGGTATACAGCTGTGGTTGAATAACAGGTGTAATTTTTTTTTTTTGTCAGTTTGTTGAAAAGAAAACTACTATGAATAAAAAAAAAAAGTATGAAATCTGTAAATTTACAGGCATTAGTTACAGTTTTTATCATATTGATGAATACAGTATAACCGTTATGCTAGGCTAACTCATTGATTGTATCCTTTGCCCCTAACGGTCTATTGTCATTGCCTCCTACACCAACCTCCTACGGCATGTACTAAGTTTTTATTATTATTATTATTATTATTATTATTATTATTATTAGCTAAGCTACTACCCTAGTTGGAAAAGCAAGATGCTATAAGCTCACGGGCTCCAAGAGGGTAAAATAGCCCAGTGAGGAAAGGAAATAAGGAAATGAATAAACGATATGAGAAGTAATGAACAATTAAAATAAAATATTTTATAAACATTGACAACATTAAAAGACATTTCATATAAAAACTAAAAAAAAAAGACTCATGTCCGCCTGTTCAACATAAAAACATTTGCTGCAAGTTAGAACTTTTGAAGTTCTGCTGATTCAATTACCTGTTCAGGAAGATTATTCCACATGTAGAACCTTTAGGTTGTCATTCTTCACGAAAGAGTGAGCCTGTTACCAACTTCCAGGCCTCCACAGAAGTCCCAAGTTTATTTTTCACCTTAGGCCTATGCTTAAGCCTTCCTTCCCCACTTTTTTCCTCAGGGGGAGGGGGGGGGGGGGTTGTAAACTGTCGAATAAGCGGTGACTGAAGCCAAGTTGAAGAGGGGAGCCTACCATTAGGTAATTGGCAAAAAATCATATTGAATAATGAGGTTTTTAGGCCTAGTTCTGACGGATGAAGACCTTTCAGTTTTTTTTTATATTAAGTTTAATGTTTTTTTTTGTGATAAATTGTATAATGCTTCTTATGTTTTTTTTTCCTAGAAGTTTAAGTTTTTTTCTTGTTAATGATTCATTATCATTATGTTTTATACGGCTAGATAGTTGAATTAGTTAGGTATGTGGTTAGGTTTAATAAATTAATAGAGCCGGTAGATTAATATTTATTTGATTTAAAGTATATACAATATATATATATATATATATATGTGTATATATATATGTATATATGTATGTATATATATATGTGTATATATATGTATATATATATATATATATATATTTCTGGAATTTTCCCACATGCATGCATACATCAACAAATGCAGTCGATTTTAGTCCACTGCAGGACAAAAGTCTCAGACAAGTCCTTACTCATGTCTGGGGTTTGGCCATTTCATCACCACGCTGGCCACTGCTGATTGGTGATATGGTAGACTTAAGTCTGATCACTCAGCAAACCAATCTAGTATGATTGTCCTTGACTAGTACTACTTTCCTTTCCTCTTTAGGCTATTTTTCCTTGTTGGAGCCCTTGGGCTTATAGCATCTTGGTGGTTCAACTAGGGCCGTAGCTTAGTTAGTAATACTAATAATAATAATAATAATACACAAACCATTTCACCACGTTAAAGTATCCCCATTCAGAAAGGATATATATATATATATATATATATATTATAATTTCTACCGGTTATATTAAGAAGCAAGATGGCCTCGAGTTCCGGGTCCAAACGCTATACGCTCCATCCGTTAAATGGTAGTCATTCAACTGTAGTGGGTCGAAATCAGGGGAGATAGTTGTTTGGCCTTGCAACGCCATCTTTAAAGGCGTCCTGAGGCGCAGGTGCATAAACTTCCCTAAGGCCTACAAGGGAGGAATAGGCCTAGTGCCGTCAGTGCATCTGGAGCGGTGAACGGATTGCGTTGTTTTAACGGTTTTTGTAGCGCCCTGCACCCACTGTTTATCCTTCTGACCTTCGTTCCTTCATGGACTATTAATGACCTTCCAGGACCCATGGCCGGACTATATGAGCCGATATTATGAATCCAATTCCAAAATCCCTCTGGAGTTGAAAGCAAATGTTACCATAAACGCAGTTTTGTTAGATGTGTGGTGTTATGTAGCAACCATTTGAATAGGCAAAGTCTCAGAATTGTTGAACCTGTCATTAGTCCATTGCCTTTTGATAATATTCTTCGTCCTGTTCATGTGAATAGGCCTAGTCGCAATGGGCATTATTATTATTATTATTATTATTATTATTATTAACTAAGCTACAACCCTAGTTGGGGAGGCAGGGTGCTATAAGACTAAGGGCTCCAACTGGGGAAAATAGCCCAGTCAGGATAGGAAATAAGGAAATAAATTACAAGAGAAGTTAAAGAACAATAATAACATTTAGATAGCCTAAATGTTTCATATATAAACTATAAATACTTCAAAATAACAAGAGGAAGAGAAACAAGATAGAATAGTGTCCCCGAGTTAGACCCTCAAGAAAGAGATCTCTAACCCAAGACAGTGGAAGACCATGTTACAGAGGCTATGGCACTACCCAAGACGAGAGAACAATGGTTTGATTTTGGAGTGTCCTCCTAGAAAAGCTGCTTACCATAGCTAGCCTAAAGAGTGTCTTCTACTAATGAATAACAGTAGTAAAGGATGATTATAAATATACGTGGTTTCCTCTTTTACCTACTAAATATATTCTGTTGAAAATTGTTTATAATTTATAACTTTTTATTGCATTTTGGGATAGAAAGGTAATAATAGTTACAATAATACACAGTGTGAGATTACTGTTTGTTTGGCATTCGTCTTAGTGCAAGGTCACTCCATGGACTGTTGGGAAAAGAACTTCACAAACAAACTTCAAGGCAAGCCACTGTATCCCGGGTCGTTTGAAATTGAAGACGCCGTGTGTGCTGGTCGAGAGAGAGAGAGAGAGAGAGAGAGAGAGAGAGAGAGAGAATAATTCGTAAGTAATATACAGCAACTCAGCAGAGAGAGAGAGAGAGAGAGAGAGAGAGAGAGAAATAATTCGTAATATACAGCAACTAGAGAGAGAGAGAGAGAGAGAGGAGAGAGAGAATTCGTAAGTAATATTCAGCAACAAGAGAGAGAGAGAAATTATTTTGTTTATTTGGATTTTCTTTGCAAATAAACAAGATAGAGAGTTAGGAAAGATGAGTGACAGAACGAACACAGTTAGCTAACCAGCCATGGTTGGGAATATCTTTGAAAGTTGAACATTAGGAAAAGTGGTGTAAGGGTAGAAGAGACACTTTAGCTATGGTAAGCAGCTCTTCTAGGAGACGGACATTAGGGTTCGAGTCTCGCTCAGACTCGTTAGTTTCTTCGGTCGCTGCAAGCTCACCATCTTTTTGAGCTAAGGATGGTGGCTTTGTGGGAGTCATCAGCAGCCATTGCCTGGCCCTCCTTAGTCCTAGCTTGGGTGAAGAGGGGGCTTGGGCGCTGATCATATGTATATATGGTCAGTCTCTAAGGCTTTGTCCTGGTCGATAGGGCAATGTCACTGTCCCTTGCCTCTGCCATTCATGAGCTTTTATACAGTATATATCTATATGTCTATCTATCTATATATATATATATATATATATGTGTGTGTGTGTGTGTGTGTGTGTGTTTACGTTTTCTTAAACAGTAAATAACCACGGGACCAGCAAAGCTAAAAATAGACACGTAAATAAATACATTCTATAACTAAGGCAAATAAGCAGTGAAGTACACGAAAGAGTACAAAGTCCACTGGCTTACAAAAAGGATAAAGTACACGAAGCCACAAGAAGTACATTGCGATGTGCAAGGGGATCACTCTTGAGCGTTTTAATAGAATGAGGTTAGACTCATTCTGTAGGATATATAAGGGACGTGTAGGATTGGAGGTCCTTCAAATCCACACTGTTGGTACGTGATCTAACCTTCCTTTTTAGAGTCCTTTTTATCGTATAGGTTTTATTCCTTTTGATGATGAAAATTATCGATAATAAATTTCTTAAAGTTTTTTATTTAATAGGTTAAAACACCGATTATATACAGCTGTTATGATTAATGAAGGTATACGGTGAGGAATCTTAAATCTAAGAGTACATTAGATACAAGGGCTTGCCTAAAGGATGAGGGATTCTTCAATTTTGCAAAATGATGGATAACTATAAGATGAATTGATTGAAACATGAGTACTGCGAAGAATAAACAGCCTTAAGGCTATTGTAAAAAATTATATATATATATATATATATATATGTTTGTATATATACATATATATATATATATATATATATAAACATACAACAATAAATGCATAATTTTCCAGTCCACTGCAGGACAAAAGACCTGAGACATGACCTTATTTATGTCTGGGATTTGGCCAATTCATCACCAAGCTGGCCATTGCGGATTGGTGATGATGGGAGACTTTAGTATGGTCGCTCACAGCAAACCAAAATAGTATGGTTGGCCCTGACCAGTACATCGGTATAGACACACCCTTTCACCACTTTAAGGTATTCCCACCCAGAAGGGATATATATATATATATATATATACAGTATGTATATATATATATATATACAGGTATATATATTATATATATATATACAGTATATATATATATATATATATATTATATATATATATATATATATAATCATGGTTTGGTGTAATTGACAATGGGTTACAATTTCCTTCAAATGTCACTGTTGTATGTGTTATATAGATATCAAATTTTCAAAAAATACTCTTGCATAGCATAAGCAATCATGAGATTAACTTTTAAACGTTTTATAGTAATTATTAAGACGTGTCATTTCTTAAAGAAGTATTAAGTTTAGGTAAAAGGTCTTTTGAACTTTATTCTCTGGGAAGATAGAGAATAATTGCTCTAAATTTGCTCCACTACCTGCTTGAAGCTCACGAGTTAAGTTAATTGTGTTGTTATGATTTAATCTAGAAGCCTCTTACGTTCTGTGTTTTTGGAGAGAGAGAGAGAGAGAGAGAGAGAGAGAGAGAGAGAGAGAGAGAATGGGGGGTAATTTATATGTATGCACTAGTGTACATGACGCGTCAAAAATTGTGTAAATATTTAGATATATATGCACCCACACGTATCCTCTCATCAGGGTATAACTATTTCCTTTACCCGAGGGACTGGGAGAGCTTAGCGTGATCGGAAAGATATATGTATATATATATATATATATATACTGTAAATGTATATATATATATATATATATACTGTAAATGTATATATATATATATATATATATAAAGCCAGATACTTACTCTTTTATATGGGATGTGTATATATATATATATATATAGAGCCAGATACTTACTCTTTTATATGGGATGTATATATATATATATAGCCAGATACTTACTCTTTTATATGGGATGTATATATGTTTATATATATATATATATATGTATATATATATATATGTATATATATATATATGTATATATATATATATATATATACATATATATATATATATATATATTGCTAGTTATGTCTAGATCTGGTTTCTGTTATGCACTCTTCTTCTTCTTCTTCTTCTTCTTCTTCTTCTTCTTCTTCTTCTTCGAGAGAGAGAGAGAGAGAGAGAGAGAGAGAGAGAGATGAAACCAATTGAATACTATAAAGTGTTAGAAACTATTCGTGTCTGACGCGCATTCCTTACAATATAAAGGCGACGACTCTTATTGAAACTTACAATGGTGTGAGAGAGCCGTTGTAGAGGTCAGCGAGATTTTTGCATAATTCATACCGAAGTAGTTACATTATTATTATCTTCGCCAACGAAGTTGGAAGGAGGGTATGTTTTACCCCCTGTTTATGAGTGTTTGTGAACAGTTTCTTGGCCACAATTTTAATCGTAATGAAACTTGCAAGGATTAACTTATGTAAAGAGCTGGAAATGATTAAATTTTGGAAGGTCAAGGTCAAAGGTCAAGCAAAATGACCAGTTCACGTAATCAGCCAGAAGGTTGGACATCGTTGTCTTAGAGACTTCAAACTTGGTTTATAATTGAGTGAATGAATATCCACGCCAATTAATACATGTTAAGGTCAAAGGTCAAGGTCGAGCAAAAGTTCGAGAAATAAGCTGCCGTGGCGGAGGTCTGCGGTCTACTAAGTGCCCCTTTAGTTAATGTAAGGTCATATTATTATTATCATTATTATCATTATAGTGGCCCTCTAGTTGATATTAAAAGGTCACATTATTATTATTATTATTATTATTATTATTATTATTATTATTATTATTACTTGCCAGTAAAGTGTCTAATGCTATTTCCATGGTGACAAGCTCCCTCTGACAGCATGCATTTTGAAGGCCTTTTAGAAGAGAGAGAGAGAGAGAGAGAGAGAGAGAGAGAGAGAGAGTGAGAGTGGACAAGATTTTGACAGTCTTGATAGAGTAACAGAGCGACCTGCTGACCTTCAGTAGGCTGGGATTTAGGTTAGGAGGATGGCAGGTTGCGTTTTGCATTTTACATACTCTACACTGGCTTAGGGTCATTTGGTTCTCGGCCTGCTGTGCTGTTATGTAATATGTGTGTATATATATATATATATATATGCATACATATATATACATATATATATATATATATGCATACATATATATACATATATATATATATATATATGCATACATATATATGCATATATATACATATACATATATATATATATATATATAGCCTATATGCATACATATATATGCATATATATACATATACATATATATATATATGTATGTATGTATGTATATATATATATGTACATATACATATATATATGTGCATATATATGTATATATATATATATATATATGTACAGATATATATTATATATATACCTGTATATATATATATATATATATATGTATACATACACATACATATATCCTATACATACATACATACATACACACTCACACTCACACAACAAATGCGGCTGTCTATTCCATTGTAAGACAAAGACGTTAGGCATGTCCTTATTCATGTCTGCGGTTTGGCCACTTTTCATCACCACGCTGGCCGACTGCGGACTGGTGATGGTGGGAGACTTATCTGATCGCTCACAGCAAACCAACCTAGTTCAGCTTTGGTGATCATGGCGATACACAAGTACTTTCACCACGTTAATGTATCCCAACTCAGAAAGGGGATAGTAGAAGCAATGAAAAAGGTTTTGATATTCATAATTTCATTATCGGTTACATTCAGTCGTAAATGCGAGTCTCGTTAGACCCGAAGTTCCTGCTCTGTGTGAATTGATTGAAGGATTTATTAGTTACCTGATGATGCAATTTTCACTATTTGTATTTAGTTGTATGTGTTATTATTATTATTGTTATTATTATTATTATTGTTATTGTTATTATTATTATTATTATTATTTGTATTTAGTTATGTTATTATTTTATTATTATCATTATTATTATTGTTATTATTGTTGTTATTATTATTATTATTGTTATAATTATTATTGTTATTATTATTATTGTTACTATTATTATTATTGTTATTATTATTATTGTTATTGTTATTATTACTACTACTAGATAATCTACAAAACCAGTTAGAAAAGCAGGATGCTATAAGCCCAAGGGCTCCAACAGGGAAAAATAGCCCAGTGAGGAAAGGAAATAATGAAATGAATAAACTACAAGAGAAGTAATGAAAAATTTTAATAACATATTTTAAGAACAGTAAGACCATTGAAGTAGATCTTTTATATATAAACTTTAAAAAATTCTAAATAGATAGAACTGTTGTGATGAAAATAAAGGTTTAATGAAGGGGATTATAGTTAATAACATTTTAAGAACATCTACACGCTGTTTGTCCACGTTCCTCACAAGATCTACATTATTCTCTTAAGACTTTGGTCTCTTCCATGTCATCGTGACTTTTTTTTGTCTTTCCTGGCCTTGACCTTTCGCCTTCTACCCTCCAGGATTCGGTCCTCACCAAGGATGAGATGGCACGAAGGGTGTTTCTTTCGTTATTCAATTTGGTTTTAAGCATTTGTTTCTTTTCTTAACCTTTTGTATCATTATTATTGTTACATGCTAAGCTACAACCCTAGTTGGAAAAGCAGAATGTTATAAGCCCGAGGGCTCCAACAGGGAAAATAGCTCATTGAGTAAAGGAAACTTTAATTAAAGTAATTAACAATTAAATAAAATATCTGAAGATCAGTAACAGCATTAGAATGAATTGTTCATATATAAACTATAAAAACTTTAAACAACAAGAGTAATAAGATAGAATAGTGTCTCAGTGTACCCTCAAGCAAGAGAACTCTATTGCTTTTATACTTAATATCTCATCTTTAATTTTTTTAACATCTCTAAAAGCACGAACACACATTAGATCAGTATTAATTCCCACACATCTTCATGCTTTAGTCGATGTTGTTTAACTTTATCACGTTGTGTAATGTCTTCTCCACCCTTAATCCTATTCCCTCTTTCCTCTCCTTCCCTCTGCCCTTCCATATGACTCATTCTCTGAAGGTTAAGTGTCTTGTGCGTGAGTAGGGTGTGTTTGTGTGTGTGTTTGTTTGTGTGTGTGTGTGTGTGTGTGTGTGTTCGAAAGTGTAACATGGCTGTGGTGAGGCGTGGATGGATGGTGGAGAAATAGGTGAGGGTTTATGTGACTGGGAGGAGGTCGTGAGAGAGAGAGAGAGAGAGAGAGAGAGAGTCTAACTTAAGGAAGATGATATTATGAACTTCTTATAGTACAGTTATCTGTTAGTGCATGTGAGAGAGAGAGAGAGAGAGAGAGAGAGAGAGAGATTAGGGAAGATGGTATGAACTTCTTATAGTACAGCTATCTGTGACTATCTTTAAGTCTATATAATGTCGTTCATGTAATTATAAACTTAACCCCCCCCCCCCATATTTACGATTGAGAGATAAACCTGTATTAAAGGGAACGCTTCGATTGTGTTTATAACTTGGCCTTATTTACAGAATTGTTTATCTCTTGGCCTGATTCAAAGACTTGTTTATAACTTGGCCTGATTTACAGAATTGTTTATAACTTTGCTTGAATTACAGTATTGCCCTGACTTATTGTTCTATTCCTAATTGATTACATTCTCATTGAAATTTGATATTTCAGTATTTCTATCATTATATGAATTTGATTGTGTTTATGATTGGAATAAATCTCTTATTTGGTTATTAATCTGAAAATCTGATTGTGTTTATGATTGTGTTTATTCTCTTGTTATTTTCAAGTTTATATAGTTTATATATGAAAGATTAATTTTAATGTTATTAGTGTTCTTAATCTTCCCTTCTAGTTTTACCTTATATCCTTTCTTCACTGGGCTATTTTCCTTGTTGGAGTTTTTGGGCTTATAGCATCCTGCTTTTCCAACTAGCAAGTAATAATAATGATAGTAATAATAATAATAATAATAATAACAATAATAATAATAATAATAAATCTCACATTTGGTTAATAATTTCAAAATCAGATTGTGTTAATGATAGGAATAAATCTCATATTTGGTTAATAATTTTCATTTTTTTTTATATATAAGGGATTCCTCTTTTTTTTTGTCCATTGGGATTCAATGTTGATAATTCCTATGAATCGTGATTTTTTTGGTATATAATGTATTTGCATTTTTTCTTTTTGTCAAGGTTCTAAATTGGATTTCGTAAGCTTCTTAACTCCATATGATTTATGAAGTGTTTGTTCTTATTCTGTTTATGCTTATCACGTTTTACGAATTCTTAATGTATCTTCTGCCCTTGTAGTTTATTCAAGATGTGTTGTGCTGTATGAAATTTTAATCTTTACAATAATTGTCCGTTGTGATTCATAATTAGCTTTGTGTATTTCATAGACAAAGTTTATCCCAAACCGGACCTGTTGACTACATGTATATTTAAAGCTGTTGTATACGACATAAGTGGCTCTTAAGAAGTAAACAAAACACTTCATGCATTTGTAAATAGTACATTCAAGTGCAACATGGATACGAGAGCTAAATAAAGTAGAGGATATACTAACGAGTAAGAAAAAGAAATGGACGTATAATGCGAATGACAGATAATAAATGGACATTATGAATAGCAGAATGGGTCCCTAGATATTGTAAAAGAAGCAGGGGAAGGGAGAAAAGACGATAGATTGACAAACTAAGAAAATTTGCTTGTATAGACTGATAAAGAAAGTCCATAAACAGATACGAGTGGACGGACATGTCTGAGGCCTCTGATAATGATATTTAAATGCAATACTTACTCGCTTACAAGCAATTTCTTAATATGGAGAACAAATTGAGTGTTTCATTGGTAGGCGGATGCGAGAGCAAACTAAATTAGTGGTTATTCTAACAAGTAAGAAAGAGAAATGGACATGGGCAGGGCGTATAATGAGAATGACATACAATAGATGTACATAAATTAACAGAATGAGTCCCTAGAGATAGCAAACAAAGCATGGGAAGGAGGAGAAGACGATAGATTGACGAACTAAGAAAATTAATAGGTATAGACTGGCATAGAAAGACCATAAATAGACGCAAGTGGGAGGTCATATCTGAGGTCTTTGCAATTCCTACTCGCTTACAAATTTTTTTCTTAATTTCTTTTATTAACGTGCTTTTGTTCCCATTTTGTATGGGGTAAGCACGGTTGCCTTTTTTGAAGGACTTTGCTTTGGCTATGGAGCAGACCATAGTCCTGTCTGGCTGCCCTGCCTGACATTGCTTAGACTCTGGTAGCGTATGTTCCTGCGTTGTACCAGTCACCAACGTCCTTCCTCCCAGCAGCGAGGAGTCTTGTGGAATAAATCAAAAGAAATTTGTTCTATTATTATTATTATTATGAAATACACATTTACAATTTTACAATTTATAACATATATACATCATCTATATATGAATATTTTTTTATTTTACATATACTGTATTTACAATTGCATTTTTTACTATAGATTTGGTAGGCAGTTTCGGATCAAAGAGACTAAGTAATGAGCTCCAAGAATATCTTGAACTGTTTGATGCTTCGTCTCAAGGATGCTGACGGCCTTGTTGAATGGATGGGTCAGTATTCAGACTTCTTCCTCTTTTTCTTCCTCTTCTTCTTCCTCTTACTTGATTGGTGAGATGGACTTCCAAGGACTTTTGGAGGTCTGAATAGGGAAACTTGTTGACTTATTCTCGTATCTTGGTTTGTTGCTGTGAGCTTAGAACTTCCGAGGTCTAATTAGTGTTGTTTTTTTTTGTGTGTGAAAAGATTTCATGTTAATTAAGAAGCTCTTTGGCTTTAAGTGTCGGTTATGGTATGTTTTAGGATATCTAGTTTTTTATTGATGCTAGTTTTATATATGTAAATATATGTATATATATATATATATATATATATAATGTGTTTGCATGTATGTGTGTATGTATATTGAAGTGTATATATATATATATATATATATAATTCAAAATTTGTAATAATGTACAAGAAAATTCTTCTTTTTGTTAGGTAACACGTTTTAATAGTTCTAATTATTATTTACATCCATCTTTATGTTATATATCCAAAATGATATTGTTCAAACACAAGTCGAATCCTCCAGGATATGGTAATAATTGAGCTAATAAAAATATTTTATATTTGATTATTCTAGTAAGCTTGCGTCATGAGTCGTGAAATGAAAAGCTGTTGGAGAAATGTATTGGATTAATTTTTATATTTCATAGTTGATTAGATAATTTTTCTGCATTTTACTGTTTTTTATCTGCCACGTCAGGAGACCCATATTCTAACTAATGACATTAATTGTTTTATTAATTGAGTTATTTGTAGTACGAAAATTAAATTATTTTTCTTCATTTCCATCAGTTAGGGTTTCTGAGGATCTAAAGAGCCCCATCTGACATCAAACCCAAGCAATATATTTGAGATTTTATTTATTGTATTTCTTTGTTTATGAACTAATTTCACTCAGATTGCATTTTCATTGAGCATGTTAATAACCCATATAAATAATGTGTTTGTTTACCTGATTTTACAAACACGGGATATAACTAGCAAGGTTATTGTCACTGAAAATTCTATATTCATAAAGTTATTTAAATTGTCTGTCAGATAATTATGGACGTTGACTTTATGTGCCTCAAGACTTACTACTGTATATATATACACACACACACACATATATATATATATATATATATGTATATATATATACACACACACATATATATATATATATATATAGATAGATAGATAGATAGATAGATAGATAATGTGTTTGTTTACCTGATTTAAAGAACAGGGTATGTAAGGTCATTGTCACTAAAAATTTTAAATTCATAAAGCTATTCAAACTATCCATCAGATAACTATAGACGTTGACTTTATCTACCCCCAAGCTTACTATCTAGCCCACAAAAGGACTGGGGCGCATTATGTTGATTCTGCTTATTGATGGTGACAGGAGTGACCTAAAGGGGGGGGGGGGGGTCCCGGATGTGGGATTGGGTGATACCTAGGTGGATGCGTATGGGTGGTTGAGGAAGAGGAAAAAGTATTGGGCTTATGGAGAAACTTGTAATTTTCTCTTGGGAGTGAATCGTCTGTGGTTGGGAAGGTTAATAATACTCTTGTAGTTTATTTATTTCTTTATTTCCTTTCCTCATTGGGCTATTCTTCCCTATTGGAGTCCTTGGGGTTGTAGCATTCTACGTTTCTAACTAGGGTTGTAGTTTAGCTTGTAATAATAATAATAATAATAATAACCAGAGGGGCACTCAGTAGAGCACAGACCTTCGCCACTTCAGCTTATTTCTCAACCTTTTGCTCGACATTGACCTTGACCTTTGACCTTAACATGTATTAATTGGCGGGGATTTTCATACTCTCAATATGAACCAAGTTTGAAGTCTCTGTGACAACGATGTCCAAACTTATAGCTGATTACGTGAATTGGACATTTTGCTTGAACTTTGACCTTGAGGTTCCAAAATTTGATAATTTCCAGCTTTTTACATAAGTTGATCCCTGTAAGTTTCATTACTCTGAGATTAAAATGGTTAACAGGAAGCTTTTCACAAACAAACACACACACAACATGGATGAAAACAACTTCCTTGGTGGATTTTATAATGATAGGGATTCGTTTTATTATAATTTTTCTATATTTCTTGTATCATTAGAAGGTTAGATATATAAGAATTCTAGAACAGTTTGAATATGGTATTTCCTTTTAAACTCGTCTTTATATATTTTTCGTTATAAAGAGAGAAAAGGAGAGACCATAAAACAAAATTTATCGTTAAACATGAAACCCTTATAATAATGATTATGAGGTATTATTATTATTATTATTATTATTATTATTATTAGTGAAACTACAACCCTAGTTGGAAAGCAGGATGCTATAAGCCCAAAGGCTCCAATAGGGAAAATAGCCAGTGAATAAATGAAATAAAGAAATAAATAAACTACAAGAGTAATTAAGTCTCGTCATCAATGTTCCTGGAACTTCAATCAAAGTAGAAGATTTTTATAATGGAATTATATACAGTGGATACGGTCCGCCAAATTTTGTATTCATTGTATGGAATAGATTATTAAGGTAGAGACAATGCCCATCATTTGACAAGCATGTCTTCTTATAAAAGTAATGTAGCGTGCTCATTAATTAACTCATGTTTAAAAGCCAAGGAAATCATTTGGTGACGTAATAAATATGATAATCAAAACTATTTCGTTTTGCAGATTAGATAGTATCGTTAGTTTATTTAATGATGTATTAAGGAAATTTGTGCATTTGTTATGTTATGTGTTTACCGTGTTTTGTAAGAGATAATAGTTCATTTTTTTAATAATGATGAATTTCATATTACCTGGCGTTACAATTTTGAAGGTCACTGAAGCTATTTTGTATGATGAAACGAGGAAGATGGGCGTAGTTCAAATCAAGTTATCAAGAAAAACAAAATTAATTCTATTATATAATGAGAGACCTGTCGTAATTAATAGGCTTGTAATAAATACGTTAAATAACTTAACTGCACTAAAATTTATTAAAAAAGTTAGGTCCATTATAAAGAAACACCAAAAGACGTAGAATATTTTAGCTCCCTTGACCAGGAAATAAAAATCAGATTTCTATGATAGTTAATTGAATTGTACGAAGGATAGATCAGGCAGGTGTCGAGTTTAGAATATCCTTGTGAACAATGTCACAAGTCAAATAGAACAAACTAAGGATTGTGAAGTAATGTTTGGATTTAAGGTTTAATGGCCGATCAGGATTGGCAGAGGCAAGGGACAGTGACGGTGCCCTAGA
>NC_090732.1:170836522-170843776 GCF_036898095.1 Palaemon carinicauda | reverse complement strand
GAGAAATGGACATGGGCAGGGCGTATAATGAGAATGGACATACAATAGATGTACATAAATTAACAGAATGAGTCCCTAGAGATAGCAAACAAAGCATGGGAAGGAGGAGAAGACGATAGATTGCCGAACCTAAGAAAATTAATAGGTATAGACTGGCATAGAAGACATAAATAGACGCAAGTGGGAGGTCATATCTGAGGTCTTTGCAATTCCTACTCGCTTACAAATTTTTTTCTTATTTCTTTTATTAACGTGCTTTTGTTCCCATTTTGTATGGGGTAAGCACGGTTGCCTTTTTTGAAGGACTTTGCTTTGGCTATGGAGCAGACCATAGTCCTGTCTGGCTGCCCTGCCTGACATTGCTTAGACTCTGGTAGCGTATGTTCCTGCGTTGTACCAGTCACCAACGTCCTTCCTCCCAGCAGCGAGGAGTCTTGTGGAATAAATCAAAAGAAATTTGTTCTATTATTATTATTATTATGAAATACACATTTACAATTTTACAATTTATAACATATATACATCATCTATATATGAATATTTTTTTATTTTACATATACTGTATTTACAATTGACATTTTTTACTATAGATTTGGTAGGCAGTTTCGGATCAAAGAGACTAAGTAATGAGCTCCAAGAATATCTTGAACTGTTTGATGCTTCGTCTCAAGGATGCTGACGGCCTTGTTGAATGGATGGGTCAGTATTCAGACTTCTTCCTCTTTTTCTTCCTCTTCTTCTTCCTCTTACTTGATTGGTGAGATGGACTTCCAAGGACTTTTGGAGGTCTGAATAGGGAAACTTGTTGACTTATTCTCGTATCTTGGTTTGTTGCTGTGAGCTTAGAACTTCCGAGGTCTAATTAGTGTTGTTTTTTTTTGTGTGTGAAAAGATTTCATGTTAATTAAGAAGCTCTTTGGCTTTAAGTGTCGGTTATGGTATGTTTTAGGATATCTAGTTTTTTATTGATGCTAGTTTTATATATGTAAATATATATATATATATATATATATATAATTCAAAATTTGTAATAATGTACAAGAAAATTCTTCTTTTTGTTAGGTAACACGTTTTAATAGTTCTAATTATTATTTACATCCATCTTTATGTTATATATCCAAAATGATATTGTTCAATACACAAGTCGAATCCTCCAGGATATGGTAATAATTGAGCTAATAAAATATTTTATATTTGATTATTCTAGTAAGCTTGCGTCATGAGGTCGTGAAATGAAAAGCTGTTGGAGAAATGTATTGGATTAATTTTTATATTTCATAGTTGATTAGATAATTTTTCTGCATTTTACTGTTTTTTTATCTGCCACGTCAGGAGACCCATATTCTAACTAATGACATTAATTGTTTTATTAATTGAGTTATTTGTAGTACGAAAATTAAATTATTTTTCTTCATTTCCATCAGTTAGGGTTTCTGAGGATCTAAAGAGCCCCATCTGACATCAAACCCAAGCAATATATTTGAGATTTTATTTATGTATTTCTTTGTTTATGAACTAATTTCACTCAGATTGCATTTTTCATTGAGCATGTTAATAACCCATATAAATAATGTGTTTGTTTACCTGATTTTACAAACACGGGATATAACTAGCAAGGTTATTGTCACTGAAAATTCTATATTCATAAAGTTATTTAAATTGTCTGTCAGATAATTATGGACGTTGACTTTATGTGCCTCAAGACTTACTACTGTATATATATACACACACACACACATATATATATATATATATATATATATATATATATATATATATATATATATATATGTATATATATATACACACACACATATATATATATATATATATATATATATAGATAGATAGATAGATAGATAGATAGATAATGTGTTTGTTTACCTGATTTAAAGAACAGGGTATGTAAGGTCATTGTCACTAAAATTTTAAATTCATAAAGCTATTCAAACTATCCATCAGATAACTATAGACGTTGACTTTATCTACCCCCAAGCTTACTATCTAGCCCACAAAAGGACTGGGGCGCATTATGTTGATTCTGCTTATTGATGGTGACAGGAGTGACCTAAAGGGGGGGGGGGGTCCCGGATGTGGGATTGGGTGATACCTAGGTGGATGCGTATGGGTGGTTGAGGAAGAGGAAAAAGTATTGGGCTTATGGAGAAACTTGTAATTTTCTCTTGGGAGTGATCGTCTGTGGTTGGGAAGGTTAATAATACTCTTGTAGTTTATTTATTTCTTTATTTCCTTTTCCTCATTGGGCTATTCTTCCCTATTGGAGTCCTTGGGGGTTGTAGCAGTCTACGTTTCTAACTAGGGTTGTAGTTTAGCTTGTAATAATAATAATAATAATAATAACCAGAGGGCACTCAGTAGAGCACAGACCTTCGCCACTTCAGCTTATTTCTCAACCTTTTGCTCGACATTGACCTTGACCTTTGACCTTAACATGTATTAATTGGCGGGGATTTTCATACTCTCAATATGAACCAAGTTTGAAGTCTCTGTGACAACGATGTCCAAACTTATAGCTGATTACGTGAATTGGACATTTTGCTTGAACTTTGACCTTGAGGTTCCAAAATTGTGATTAATTTCCAGCTTTTTACATAAGTTGATCCCTGTAAGTTTCATTACTCTGAGATTAAAATGGTTAACAGGAAGCTTTTCACAAACAAACACACACACAAACATGGATGAAAACAACTTCCTTGGTGGATTTTATAATGATAGGGATTCGTTTTATTATAATTTTTTTCTATATTTCTTGTATCATTAGAAGGTTAGATATATAAGAATTCTAGAACAGTTTGAATATGGTATTTCCTTTTAAACTCGTCTTTATATATTTTTCGTTATAAAGAGAGAAAGGAGAGACCATAAAACAAAATTTATCGTTAAACATGAAACCCTTATAATAATGATTATGAGGTATTATTATTATTATTATTATTATTATTATTATTAGTGAAACTACAACCCTAGTTGGAAAAGCAGGATGCTATAAGCCCAAAGGCTCCAATAGGGAAAATAGCCCAGTGAATAAATGAAATAAAGAAATAAATAAACTACAAGAGTAATTAAGTCTCGTCATCAATGTTCCTGGAACTTCAATCAAAGTAGAAGATTTTTATAATGGAATTATATACAGTGGATACGGTCCGCCAAATTTTGTATTCATTGTATGGAATAGATTATTAAGGTAGAGACAATGCCATCATTTGACAAGCATGTCTTCTTATAAAAGTAATGTAGCGTGCTCATTAATTAACTCATGTTTAAAAGCCAAGGAAATCATTTTGGTGACGTAATAAATATGATAATCAAAACTATTATCGTTTTGCAGATTAGATAGTATCGTTAGTTTATTTAATGATGTATTAAGGAAATTTGTGCATTTGTTATGTTATGTGTTTACCGTGTTTTGTAAGAGATAATAGTTCATTTTTTAATAATGATGAATTTCATATTACCTGGCGTTACAATTTTGAAGGTCACTGAAGCTATTTTGTATGATGAAACGAGGAAGATGGGCGTAGTTCAAATCAAGTTATCAAGAAAAACAAAATTAATTCTATTATATAATGAGAGACCTGTCGTAATTAATAGGCTTGTAATAAATACGTTAAATAACTTAACTGCACTAAAATTTATTAAAAAAGTTAGGTCCATTATAAAAGAAACACCAAAAGACGTAGAATATTTTAGCTCCCTTGACCAGGAAATAAAATCAGATTTCTATGATAGTTAATTGAATTGTACGAAGGATAGATCAGGCAGGTGTCGAGTTTAGAATATCCTTGTGAACAATGTCACAAGTCAAATAGAACAAACTAAGGATTGTGAAGTAATGTTTGGATTTAAGGTTTAATGGCCGATCAGGATTGGCAGAGGCAAGGGACAGTGACGGTGCCCTAGAGACTGACTATATATATATATATTATATATATATATATATATATATAATATATATTATATATATATATATAATTTATATATATATATATATATATATATATTATATATATATATATATATATATATATATATATATATATATATATATATATATATATATATATACTGTATATATGAATATATATACTGTATATATATATATATATATATATATATATATATATATATTCTATATATAATATATATATATATATAAATTATATATATATATATATATAGTATATATATATAATATATATACTGTAATATATATATATATATATATATATATATATATATATATAAATATATATATATAATATATATATGATCAGCGCCTAAGTTAGGACCGGGTAGGGCCAGGCAATGGCTGCTGATGACTCAGCAGGGAGGACATATAGGCCCTCCCAAACACCCTATCCTTAGTTTACATAGATGGTGAGGCTCTAGATAGTACAAGAAAACTATCCAGTTTCAGCGGGACTCGCAAGGCAGGGACGTTTCCAATAGGCCACCAGATTCAACTTGGAAGTAATAACCTAGTTATTTTAGCTAGTGAGCCATTGGTTCAATACCGTCAATTAAGAATGTTAGTTGTAGAAGCCTAAGTAATCATGAGAATAATGCTTCATTTTGAAATCATTTAAGCCAGACGTCAATCTTTAAGGAGTTGTGAATAAATGCTATTCATGCCCATGGTTCGAATTTTTCAAGACTTATTAGAGGTTGCTGTGGCCTAATTGGTAACGTCTCTGCCTGGTGTTTGCCAGTCGGGGGTTCGAGTCCCGTTCAGACTAGTTAGTGCCATTAGTGTCTGCAACCTTACCATCCTTGTGAGCTAAGGTTGGGGGGTTTGGGGGAGCGTATAGGTCTATCTGCTGAGTCATCAGCAGCCACTGCCTGGCCCTCCCTGGTCCAAGCTTGGGTGGAGAGGAGGTTTGGGCGCTGATCATATAATATATGGTCAGTCTAGTCTAGGGCATTGTCCTGATTGCTAGGGCAATGGCATAGTCCCTTACCTCTGCCATTCATGAGCGACCTTTAAACGCAGTATTGATATTCATCTGATGGTCGATGATGAGAAAAGAATAGTAAATTTTGTCTTTCAGATATTTAAATGAACTGAATTCTGCACCCTGGTCTTCCACTGTCTTTGGTTAGAGTTCTCCTGCTTGAGTACACTCGGGCACACTATTCTATTTAATTTCTCTTCCTCTTATTTTGTTAAAGTATTTGTAGTTTATATAGGAAATATTTATTTTAATGTTGTTACTGTCCTTAAAATATTTTATTTTACCTTGTTTCCTTTCTTCACTGGGCTGTTTTCCCTGTTAGGGCCCCTGGGCTTACAGCATCCTGCTTTTCCAACCAGGGTTGTAGCTTAGCAATTAATGATAATAATGATGATAATAATAATGATGATAATATAATAGTAATAATACGTGATATTCAAGTTCAAGTAATTAGCATAAGACAGAATTAAGTTGACTACGAACACCTGAGAAGGACTAAAATGTAAAGCTGTTGGTTGAATAAATGTAGATTCATCTACATATGAATGCAAAGGACAAGGTCATATTTGAAGAAAACAGAAAGTTAATCCTTAGGAGACACCAAATAGGAAGATGTAATATTATCTCTTCATTACCAAAGGGGTTAAGTACTGCAATGTAATTGTTCAGTGGCTACTTTCCTCTTGTGAAGGGTAGAAGCGAGACTTCAGATATGGTAAGCAGCTCTTCTAGAAGGACACTCCAAAATCAAACCATTGTTCTCTAGTCCTAGTTAGTGCCATAGCCTCTGTACAATGGTCTTCCTCTGTCTTGGGATAGAGTTTTCTTGCTTGAAGGTACATTCTATCATATTTATATTCCACTTGTTTGATGATTTTTTTTTATAGTTTATATAGGAGATATTTATTTTAATGTTACTGTTCTTAAAATATTTTAGTTTTCCTTGTTTCCTTTCCTCACTGGGCTATTTTCCCTGTAGAGTTCCTGGGCTTATAGCATCCTGCTTTTCCCATTAGGGTTGTAGCTTAAGAATTAATAATAATAATAATTATTATTTCTTAAGAGAAATCTACTTTGAGAAGTTAAACTCTCAAACAGGAATTTGGATACCCGATATCTTTATATTAAGATACGATAAGAGATAACCAACTGATAAGACCGAGAGAGAGATCCTTGTATGAAGAAGGGGGAAAAAGGATACAACATTCCTAGGGCTTTGGGCGAATGCTTACATTGAGCCAATGGTAAATTTAACACTGTTTTTAGCAATAACTCGGAGCGCTACAGTTCGAACGACAGGACAGTCTCTCTGTCTTGACTTTTATCGAGTCATTATGATGTCAATAGAAGACATTGAACTCTTTTTTTTTTTTTTTTTTTTTTTTTTTTTTTTTTTTTTTTTTTATTTTGATGAGAACGTGATAGTTTCTTGTCTTACCTTATTGTGGATGACATGTATTGAGTTGATGAATAGTCTTTTGTGAAACGGGTAAGATTGTAGTCTCGTTGTCATTATTATTATTATTATTATTATTATTATTATCATCACCGTACGCGACCCGTCAAAAATAACGGCTAAATAATTAGATAGATATGCATGCACACGCACTTCCCCTTCCCCCCTGCCCAATGGGACAAGAGAGACCGAGTAGTTATACGTCTGGTAATGCTTCTGAGCCTGACCGGATATATATATATATATATATATATATATATATATATATATATATATATATATATATATATATATATATATATATATATATATATAATATTGTTTATATGTATATTATTTATATATAGCCTATATATATATATATATTGTTTATATATATATATATATATATATATATATTGCTTATATATATATATATATATATATATATATATATATATATATTATATATATATATATATATATATATATATATATATATTTATCGTCATCATCACTCATGACACTTATGCCTATTCAAATTGAGGCATAAGTTTACGCCAGGCTTAAGTGAACATTAGTTTGTTTACATGTCCTGTATACTCGTTGTTTACTTGTTGTGGTGAATGTATTATGTACTTGATAAGATTGATATATCCACTATCGTTAGACTAAGGTATGTAAACACGCTGGGATTAGAAAATGTCTTTCTTAAGGCTCCTCTTCCTAATATTAACATGAAGATGTATAGTGACAGATTTATACAAGAGTAGGAATTGTAATTTTCATTCTCAAGTGAAGACGCGTTTATTATCTCTCTCTCTCTCTCTCTCTCTCCTCTCTCTC
>NC_090732.1:170824022-170826522 GCF_036898095.1 Palaemon carinicauda | reverse complement strand
AAAGGTCAAGGTCAGACATGTAAATAGAGGTGAAGAATTTGCTCTATCCAGTGAATGGCTGTAAGAGTTGAAGGTCGCTCATGAATGGCAGAGGCAAAGGACAGTGGTATGGCAATAGCAGGACAATGTCCTTGAGACTGACCAAATTTACATATGAACTGCTCCCAAGCCCCCTCTCCACCCAAGCTAGGACCTTGGAGGACCAAGCAGTGACGGCTGATGACTCAGCAGGTAGAACTGGGCTTCTCCAAACCACCATCCTTTGCTCACAAGGATGGTGAGGTTACAGACTACAAGAAACTATCTAGCCTGAGCGGGTCTTGAACCCCAGTCCAGCAGATCCTCAAACAGGGACTTATCCAATAGGCTACCATAATTAATATATAGAGAAGATGATGGGATTAATATTATAAGATGTGAGATTAGTGATGCATTTAAATCACAACAGGAAATTGCCTGTTTAAATTTCCCTATTTGCAAATAATCCTCCTCTACTATATGTAATAAAGATCAAATGTCTGGATAATATATAAAAATCTTGCTTTCCTGACTGCCCGATGTGTCTCCGTCCCTCTGGTATGGGGAGAGGATATATTATTATTATTATTATTATTATTATTATTATTATTATTATATTATTACTAGCCAAGCTACAACCCTAGTTGGAAAAGCAAGATGCTATAAGCCCAAGAGCTCCAATAGGTAAAAATAGCCCAGTGAGGAAAGGAAATAAGGAAATAAATAAATGAATGGGGACAATACTAACAATAAATCATTCTAAAAACAGTAACAACGTCAAAATAGATATGTCATATATAAACTATTAACAACGTCAAAAACAGATATGTCTTGTAGTAAAGAGTTTCCAGATTGGCCTTTTTTCCAGGCCAAAAAAAAAAAAAAAAAAACTCAAATTTTGGCCTTTTTGAAATTGGTTGGCCTTTAGTAACATGATGAAAAAAGCTGGGCCTTAAATACTGTATTTTTTGGGACATTTTTCTACTATTAGGTTGGCCTTTTAAAGCTGCGCTTGATTAGAAGTTGGCCTCTTCTCATCTAGAAAACCTGGCAACCCTGATTATAGTCATATCCTGGTGATAAGGTTAACCTGAGATGGACACTCTGAAACCACAATCTCCTACAAATTGCCGAACCAGCTGGTTGTAGTTAGGAAAGGGAGAGAGGATGGGAAAAGTTGAAACACTTTGCGTATCCATCGAAATATTTAGCCATTGTTTTTGACGGGTCGGGTACACTATAGTCCATTTCTTTTAGCGAGTCATATTTGCACCGACTCGCAACGGTGCCCTTTTAGCTCGGAAAAGTTTCCTGGTCACTGATTGGTTAGAATTATCTTGTCCAACCAATCAGCGATCAGGAAACTTTTCCGAGCAAAAAGGGCACCGCTGCAAGTCGGTGCAAATATGACTCGCTAAAAGAAATGGACTATAGTGTCAATAGAGTTTGCAACCGGAAAGATTTAGCGTTGATGTTGCAGGTGGCGATGCAATGCGGTCAGGGGAGAAACTTTTTAGGCCTTGCAACGTTGCATTTATATTGCAAGATGTTGACCAATATAATTTTTTATGGTTCCACGAGGATCTTGGTTCCGCATTTTTAGCCCTAAGCTAGGTTTTAGAAAATAACTCCTTAGAATAGAGTTTACTTAGTTGAGAGAGAGAGAGAGAGAGAGAGAGAGAGAGAGAGAGGAGAGAGAAGAGGAGGAGAGAGAGAGAGAGAGAGAGAGAGAGAGAGAGAGAAATTTTCTGTAAATTTTTTTTCGAGAGGTTTATTCTGAACAAATTTTTTTTTTTCAGTAATATCCATAAAATATTGAATCTAAGTAGGAGATACATTGGAAAGATATACTTTTTAAAGAAGTTTGATTCGCCTTAGCATGGATTTCTAAATACTTTTATCATTTCTTGCTCATGCATTTACATTTATATCATTTTATTTTATTGAGAATCGTAGATAATTTACGATTTAATCTGTGGTTTTTTGAAATTGTGAAAATAAAAAGATAAAAGTGAATACAGTAAATTGGAAAGTAAATACAGTAAAAAAATGGAAAGTAAATACATCTTTTTTTATGTTTTACCTTTTTTATTTGTTCATAAATCATTCAAAATATTTTTCTTTATATTGAGTTCTTATAGTGAAGGAAAATGTGTTTTTATTTGTACATAAATCTAAGTAAAAAATCTTTATTAACATTTATATTATTATTGGGCTTTTATAAGGAAGAAAAATTTTTAGCCTTTTTATTTGCACATAAATCAAAGTCAAAAACAATTATATTAATACTGAGTTTTTATAAGGAAGGAAAATTTGGTGTTTTTTTATCTGTACACAAATGAAAGCTAGAGTATTTATATTAATATTGGGCTTTTATAAGAAAGAAAAATGTTTTGCCTTTTAGTTTGTACATAAAGTCTAAAATATTTATCTTGATATTGAGTTTTATAAGGAAGGAAAATGTGTTTATTTGTACATAAAT
>NC_090732.1:170816522-170819022 GCF_036898095.1 Palaemon carinicauda | reverse complement strand
TCATATTTATCATTTATTTAATGTGAAGTTATTGCTCTGTCACAACTAACTCTCTCTCTCTCTCTCTCTCTCTCTCTCTCTCTCTCTCTCTCTCTCTCTCTCTCTCTCTCATATTTATCATTTATTTAATGTGAAGTTGTTGCTCTGTCCACAACTCTCTCTCTCTCTCTCTCTCTCTCTCTCTCTCTCTCTCTCTCTCTCTGGATCTTAGGCCAAAACAAAGTCAGAAGGTGAAAGGGTTTAACCATTTTATACATTTATCTTTCTTTTCATATAACGATTACTGAAAGTAGTTCCCCATCAATTTGAAGATTGAAAAGTTGGCCTCTCTCTCTCTCTCTCTCTCTCTCTCTCTCTCTCTCTCTCTCTCTCTCTCTCTCTCTCTCTCTCTCTCTCAATCAGAAACTGGAAGGCTTTTACCATTCTATTAATGTATCTTTTTTTCATAGCGATTATAAAATTAGTTCCCATCATCTTGAAAATTGAAAAGTTGGCTGCTCTCTCTCTCTCTCTCTCTCTCTCTCTCTCTCTCTCTCTCTCTCTTTCTCTCTCTCTCTCTCTCTCTCTCTGGATTTTAGGCCAGAACAAAATCAGAAGCTGAAAGGGTTTTAACCATTCAATTCATTAACATTTTTCATATATCTTAATCGGTGGAACTTCAGAAATTCAAACTAAGTCTGGATTCCTTTAGCAAAGCTTATTTTGGATACAAATACCCTTTTGTTAAACAGTCTATCATCAGGCTTTTTAGTTTTTGTAGCTTCAGCTGTTCTTTGTTTGTTGTTCTTTGTTATTCCATTTTATTATATGTTTTATTCATTCGTCTGCCATTTTCTAATGGTCTTCTTGTCTTATTAGATATATGGGTTATTAGACATCATACTTTTATAACTTTGGTTGCAGTTTTGCAAAAAGTCTTGACAATAATGATGATAATAACATATATAACTAGAGGGGCACTCAGTAGAAAGCTTGCCTTCACTACGCCAAGCTGTCTTATTTTGCTCTTAACTCCATTGCGTAATTGCACTTCGATGTATTTCCTCAAAATCTAATGGATCTGTCCTTGGGTTATACCCCCCATGTCCACTAAGTTTCGTTGAAATCGGTTCATTAGTTTTTGCGTTATGTTGTTCACAAAAAAAATAACAAAATATTTGCCATTTACTTAACATTGCGATTATTTTCAAAGTAATGCTGCGTATATATACTCTGATGTATTTTATCCAAACTTTTACAAATTCATGCGTGGGTCATACCCAACATGACTACTAAGTTTGGGCAACATTGGTACGGTAGTTTTTGTGTCAGTTACTCACAAACTAAAAGAAAATAAACAAACTAAGAAACAGAAGTACTACTGCGTACTTATAATTTGATGCCCTTTATCCAAAATGTTACTGATTTATCTTGGGTCATACCCAACATGACTACTAAATTTGGTCAACATTGGTACAGTAGTTTTCATGCAAATTACTCACAAACAAACAAATAATAAACTAAGAAACAGATAACAGGATGAATACGTACCTTTCGCAAAATCTTCGATTTTGTCGAAGGCGATAATGCTGACTTGGCTGTAATGTTCTGTAACCATGTCTTAAACTGCCAGCCCTCTTCTTCCGTCGCTAGAACTAATTTGTCATGTGACTCCTCGGTCTTTGCTAATACCCTGTTGATACACAGGAGGTAGTTATCCGGAAGAGACCTTCCAAAATTGGTAGATGGAAACTTATCTTTAGGTAGAAAATTGAAATAGCTCAAGACGAAGACATGATTGATGTGTGATATCTAAGTTATTTAGTTTTATTGGAAAAAGTAAAGTGGACAAAAAATATTGAATAGTAATGTGCTTTTATGCTGTATTGAAGTGATTACACGCTACAATGCAGTATTTTATTGTAATAGAAGTGAGACTAGATATTATTACCTCTGCTAACGAAGTTGGGAGGAGGTTATGTTTTCGCCCGTTTGTCTCTTTGTGAACAACTTACTGGGCATATTTTTTACTTATAGAGTAGTGAAACTCTGGAATTAATTGTTATTTTTGTTGTTATTATTATTATTATTATTATTATTATTATTATTATTGAAGGTGATTGCTGCCTCATTATTATTATTATTATTATTATTAGCTAAGCTACAACCCTAGTTTGGTAAAGCCGGATGTTACAAGCCCAAGGGCTCCAACAAGGAAAATAGTAAAGTGAGGATTAGCTCTTGATTGTACATTCAGTATATAATGTGATGAGTCATAAGAATTATCATAATAATTAGGAATGTATTTGCTTCCTGTGCAATGGCCACTAGCATGAATATTTGCTACCCATTTTATAATGGACTTTGAATATACTGCTAATTTAGTCGATTAGCTAGTTGCTTGTAATTTTATATATTTGATGAGACTTTGAATATTCTACTAGTTCATTCGATTAGCTAGTTAGTTGTAATTTTATATATTGATAAGACTTTGAATATTCGACTAATTCATTCGATTAGC
>NC_090732.1:170802065-170812065 GCF_036898095.1 Palaemon carinicauda | reverse complement strand
TTTTTGTGTTTGCTGGGGTTACTTATTGGTATTTGCGTTTGTTTGTTTGTGTGTATGTTTGTGGGAATAATTAGGACCATTGTTTGTGTGTTTATTTGGGGGGATACTTAGAGGGTTTGTGTTTGTTTGTGGGGATGCTTATGACCATTGTTTGTGTGTTTGTTTGTGGGGATGCTTATGACCATTGTTTGTGTGTTTGTTTGTGGGGATACTTATAAGTTTGTGTTTTTTTGTGGGGATAATTACAACCATTGTTTTTTGGGATATTTATGACCATTATATTTGTGTTTGTTTGTGGGAGTGCTTATGACTGTTTGTTTGTTTGTGTGCGGGGATGTTTAGTTTGTGGTTGGATATCTACTGTGGAGAATGCAGTGATTTTCAGTTTTTTTTTTTTATGAAATTGTTGATTTTTATTTAGCAAAGAGATGTAGTCCAATGACATCTAAATTACTTGATAGAAATGCACGTATACCCAGATTCAACCCTTTTCAGCCCCTCCCATCTCCCCCCTACCCGAGGGACGGGGAGAGACCGAGTAGTCATGCGTTTAACAATCACGCTCAGAGTAACAGAAAACAATATATATATATATATATATATATATATATATATAACCAGACACTTTCTTTTTATTATGTAGGGGAAATACCAGATAGCTTTGACACTCCAGCCTCGTAAACCTCATGAGAGCGTGTGGCTCGCAACTTCACACCCAAAACTATTTGCTGAAAACGGGAAATACTATTACACAGTCAACAAACGAATAACTAAAGGTTATATATGTATAAAAAAAATGTTTTAATTCTTTTCGGAAAAAAAATACCGGTAGTTTTTTTTCTTGGAAAAAAATACCGGTAGTTTTTTTTTCTTGAAAAAAAAAACCCGTGGTTTTTATTTTTTTCTCGAAAAAGATACCGGTAGTTTTTAATTCTTTTCTCAAAAAAATACCGGTAGTTTTTTTTTTCGAAAAAAATACCGGTAATTTTTTTCCTCGGAAAAAAATACCGGTAGTTGTTTCTTTTTATTTTGTTTTCGAAAAAATACTGGTAGTTTTTTTTCTCGGAAAAAATACCGGTAAATATTTTTTTCTCGGAAAAAATACCGGTAGTTTTTTTCCTCGAAGAAAATACCGGTAGTTTTTTTTTCTCGAAAAAAATACCGGTAATTTTATATTTTTTCTATTTTTCTCGGAAAAAAATACCGATGTTTTTTTTTTTTTTTTTTTTTTTTTTTAATTTGAGCTGGCCAGTCTCTTCATCATCATTCTCTGTACCTTTGTGATGTTAATGAGGGCGAGTCATTTCATTTTTGTAAATAGAAGCACTTTTGTGATTGTTATGAAAACAGGACATGAAATATTCTGAGTTTTTTAGGGTTCAAATTTCTCTCTCTCTCTCTCTCTCTCTCTCTCTCTCTCTCTTCACACACACACACACACACATATATATATATATATATAATGTATATATATATATATATATATATACATACACAGATATATATATATATTATATATATACATATATATATATATATATGTATATATATATAATATATATATATATAATATATATATATATATATATATATAATATATATATATATATATACAGTACATGTTTTATTCCAATTAAGATTTATTCCTTTTATGTCTATTTATGCAAGTTAAGCCTGCCTTAGATCAACGTATGTCACCCGAAAGACATTAAATGTAAACAAATCTAACCTTACTCGTTGAGGGAGTTAGTTTATAAGCGTCCTTCTCCTTTAAATCACAAGACACGGACTGGATTTATGGTTTCACGTTCCTATTTGAGGTTTTGCCCCGATTCTAATGGACGAGTTTGAGGAATGGAGAAGTTGGTTTCTAAAGGTTATTCTCTACTTTAGAACTTCTTGTAGATTCAAGTTTCTATTTAGGTTTCACTCACATTATTGTACATACAAAGCATACTCACACACATACATAAACCTTTTTTTATTGGAATTTATTTAAAGGAACGCAGAATTCAAGTTTCCATTTTTTTCACTCACATTATTGTACATACAAAGCATACTCACATACATAAACATAGTTTTTGGTAGAATATATTTAAAGGAACGCATAAGTAATTTTCGTTTGCTGAAGGTTATGCGTTGTATTGATATATAAGTTACAAGACCAAAATAAAACATCTAAAAAAACAGCAACATCAGAAAGATATTGAACTGCCATATAGACTTCACATAACCTTGTCTCATTTGCTTTTTCTTGCTTGAGGGTACACTCGGGCACACTATTCTACCTTATTTCTCTTCCTCTTGTTTTGTTAAATTTTATATAGTTTATATAGGAGGTATTTATTTTAATGTTACTGTTCTTGAAATATTTTATTTTTCCTTGTTTCCTTTCCTCACTGGGCTATTTTCCTTGTTGGAGTCCCTGGGCTTATAGCATTTTGATTTTCCAACTAGGGTTATAGCTTAGCAATTATTAATAATAATAATAATAATGATAATAATAATAACAATAATAACACACCATGAACATATTCCACACATTCTAATATTTCTTTATTTAAATTGCTGTGGCCTGATCGGTAACGTCTCTGCCTGGTGTTTCCCAGTCGGGGGGTTCGAGTCCCGCTCAGACTCGTTAGTGCCATTAGTGTCTGCAACCTTACCATCCTTGTGAGCTAAGGTTGGGGGTTTGGGGGAGCCTATAGGTCTATCTGCTGAGTCATCAGCAGCCACTGCCTGGCCCTCCCTGGTCCTAGCTTGGGTGGAGAGGGGGCTTGGGCGCTGATCATATAATATATGGTCAGTCTCTAGGGCATTGTCCTGATTGCTAGGGGCAATGTCACTGTCCCTTGCCTCTGCCATTCATGAGCGACCTTTAAACCTTTAAACCTTTAATTGCTTGGATTTCGTTATTAGAATCTTTCCTTTCTCCATCACTCCTTACTTCCTATTCAGTTACTTTCATTAGTATTACCAATCTTACCTAATTCCTTTCTTTCTCTTTTTTCATCTACGCACTGGTAGATTTTTAAAACCCCAACTGCATTCCTTTTATAAAACAACTATCCATTTGTATCTCATTTTAAGATTCAAACCATTGTTCTCTAGTCTTGGGGTTGTGCCATAGCCTATGTACCATGGTCCTTCCACTGTCTTGGGTTAGAGTTCTCTTGCTTGAGGGTACACTGGGGCACACTATTCTATCTCGTTTCTCTTCCTTTTGTTTTGTTGAAGTTTTCATAGTTTATATAGGAAATATTTATTTAAAGGTCATTGTTCTTAAAATATATAATTTTCCTTGTTTCCTTTCCTCACTGGGCTATTTTCCCTGTTGGGACCCCTAGGCTTATAGCATCTTGCTTTTCCAACTAGGGTTGTAGCTTAGCAAGTAATAATAATAATATTAATAATAATAATAATAATTTTTTATAATTCTAATGTTCTCATTCACATTTCCCTTTTGTGTTTATCAACTAGCTCTGTTTTCTCTCACCATCTATTTGACAAGTCCTTTTCATCTTGAGAGAAAACAGCTGTTAAGTGCCATGGATTATGTCATAGTCACTAGGCTTCGAACGATGGCCCTCTCCCTTTGGGTCTTGTTGAGTGGCACTCCGATAGCATGGAGTTTCTGAGGAGTTTCTATCTAGAGAGCTGCTGTCATTCGGGGGAGATCTCTTCAGAGGGTCTCTCTCTCTCTCTCTCTCTCTCTCTCTCTCTCTCTCTCGGATCGAACCATTCTGCAGTCATTCTTTGCTGTCATACACTGTATGTAACGGCCCGCCTTCTCTCTCTCTCTCTCTCTCTGGGATCGAACCATTCTGCAGCAATTCTTTGCTGTCATACATTGTATGTAACGGCCCCGCCTTTCTCTCTCTCTCTCTCTCTCTCTCTCTCTCTCTGGGATCAAACCATTCTGCACCAATTCTTTACTGTCATACACTGTATGTAACGGCCCCGCCTTTTCTCTCTCTCTCTCTCTCTCTCTCTCTCTCTCATCTCTCTCTCTCTCTCTGGAATCGAACCATTCTGCAGCAATTCTTTGCTGTCATACACTGTATGTAAGGCCCACCTTGTTTCTCTCTCTCTCTCTCTCTCTCTCTCTCTCAATAGCAGTCGTAGAAGGCAATTGCTTCTTCCCTAGTCTGTTTTGATTTGTCGTTTCCTCTCTCTCTCTCTCTCTCTCTCTCTCTCTCTCTCTCTCTCAATAGCAGTCATAGAAGGCAATTGCTTCAGTCCTAGTCTGTTTTGATTTGTCGTTTCCTCTCTCTCTCTCTCTCTCTCTCTCTCTCTCTCTCTCAATAGCAGTCATAGAAGGCAATTGCTTCAGTCCTAGTCTGTTTTGATTTGTCGTTTCCTCTCTCTCTCTCTCTCTCTCTCTCTCTCTCTCTCTCTCAATAACAGTCATAGAAGGCAATTGCTTCAGTCCTAGTCTATTTTGATTTTGTCGTCTCTCTCTCTCTCTCTCTCTCTCTCTCTAGCAGTCATAGAAGGCAATTGCTTCAGTCCTAGTCTGTTTTGATTTGTCGTTTCCTCTCTCTCTCTCTCTCTCCTCTCTCTCTCTCTCTCTCTGGGATCAAATCATTCTGCAGCAATTCTTTACTGTCATACACTGTATGTAACGGCCCCCGCCTTTTCTCTCTCTCTCTCTCTCTCTCTCTCTCTCTCTCTCTCTCTCCTTTAAATCGCTTCTGGTAAACAAACTTTGAAGTTTTATTTGTATTTGATATGTAACCAGTCCCCCTTCCTTCCTTTGGTATGACATATGGCCTGATATTTATCTCTTACCTTCCCTGTAAATTAAGATGTTGGAAAACAAGATTATATAAAAGGAAACTTCAGCAGAAGACTAAAAAGTAGGTGGATTATAGTGGCGTATTGGCAACGGCCCTGCCTGATGATCTGCCGGACTGGGGTTCGAGTCCCGCTCAAGCTCGATAGCTTCTTGTAGTGTCTGCAATTTCACCATCCTTGTGAGCTAGGAATGGGGGTTTTGGAGGAGCCTATAGGGGTCACCTACTGAGTCATCAGCAGCCATTGCCTGGCCCTCCGTGAACCTAGCTAGATGGAGAGTGGGCTTGGGGCGCTGATCATACGTTTATATGGTCAGTCCTCTAGGGCATTGTCCTGCCCCTTGCTTCTGCCATTTCTGAGTGGCCTTTAAAACCATTAAATTACTCTTCATATATTTACGGGACTTTTAGGATAGTAAGAAAAAGCTTAATCTTAATTGTCTACGTCTATTATTATTATTATTATTATTATTATTATTATTATTATTATTATTGATGTTTTTCTCCAATGATGCCCATTACAGCAATGAAAGGCGTAAGTTATTGGGTACGAAATTGTCAAAGATATTATTATTATTATTATTATTATCATCATCATCATCATTGTTTTGTTGTTGTGGTTGTTGTTGCTGCTGCTGTTGTTTTCTTGAAGAATGCCAGTTCAGCAATGAAAGACTTGAACTATGGTACGAAATTGTGAAAGATATATTTTTTTCTTTTACAAAGCCTGTTGAAAAATACACACTGAGAACGTGTATATGTGTACATTACTAAAGCTCCAGGATGTGTACTAAATACACCTTCAGTACGTGTGTATGTATACAACGTATGTATGTATACAACGTATGTGTACTAAATTTTCAGGTCAGAGGATGTATACTAAATACACCCTCAGTACGTGTGTATGTATACAACGTATGTGTACTAAAGGTCCAGGTCAGAGGATGTGTACTAAATACACCCTCATTACGTGTGTATGTATACGACGTATGTGTACAAAAGTTCCAGGTTAGAGGATGTGTACTAAATACACCCTCAGTACGTGTGTATGTATACAACGTATGTGTACTAAAGCTCCAGTTCAAAGGAACATTAATGTTTCAAGGGCAGAAGGAAGGAGCGAAGGATGTACCCTTCCTGTGACAGTTGTGTCGAATCCAAAGAAGACATCAAAGGAATCGGGGATCCTGGCTAAGAAGGAAGCCCTGGCCATCTTTTCTAGGATTGGCCGAATGTAATCCTTTTGTGCTGGAATAGGAGGCGCCTGGAAAAGTGAGACACAGTGGAAGGACATCAATAAGTAAAAAGGATTTTTTACTTATTGACGTCCTACGACTGTGTCTCACTTTTTATTGTACCCTGAAGAAGTGTATTAATATGCATGAAAGATCTTGGTACTAAATATTTTTATTATTTCTTACTGGATTTTGCTCTCTCTCTCTCTCTCTCTCTCTCTCTCTCTCTCTCTCTCTAGTATATATATATATATATAATATATATACATATATATATACATATATATATATATATATATATATGTATGTATATACAGTATATGTAATATATATATATATATATATAGATATATATAGACATATATACATATATATACATATATATATATATATATATAAAACATATATAAACATATATATATATATATATATACACAGTATATATCATATATATTCATATATACATACATATATATATATATATATATATACACATACTTACATACATACCTATACACATACAGTACATACATTTTTTGCACACTTTAAGATGTAGCCAAAACTTTGAATATTGACAGATATTACCAGGAAAGTTAATTATTGTTTTTCATCTTTTTACTCATTCTGATTGTGAGCCGCGAGTCAGAGGGAAATCCAGTGGACATTACTGTTAATTCTGCTGGGAAAGACAGGATGAGATGTACTCATTTGGTTTCGAGCTGATTCTCCAATTAGGGTTGTAGCTGGTTCATACGTTTTGTGTGGCCAATGTGTATGATTTGCACATTCACACACAGATGTGTATGATGAATCTATTTGTATCATTGCGTGCAAGTACTTGGTCTCGTAGTTAGGTACCCCTGTCTCGAGAACTTGTTCTTGGGCTAATTGTGTTTTTGCAGAAAATCAAGTACTTTGGAATATTTTTGAGTACAGTAATTTTGATTAGGTTCAAAGTAAAGTAGATGATTCAGTTACTTTTCAAATAGTACTTGCAATTGATTTTCAATTACAGTACTTTTAATTACTTTAGAAATATAGCACTTAATTACATTTCAAATGTAGTACTTAAAATTACTTTTCAAATGTAGTACTTTGTTACTTTTCAAGTACAATACTTTCGGTTACTTTTTCAAATATAGTACTTAATTACTTTTCACGTACAGTACTCTCAAGCTTCTTAACTCTGAAATTTAATTTAGATTAATAATTGGATAAATAATTATATCTCCTAATGATATCTGACAGCTTTGATAGACACACTAGCTTGTCTCAATACTTTGGTAATCTTTGTATCGGCTTCATTTCAAGGTTTAAAGGCCGCTCATGAATGGTAAAGGGAAGATACAGTGACATTGCTAAGGCAAGATACAGTGACATTGCTCTGTCAAGCAGGACAGTGCCTTAGAGACTGACCTTATACACATATGATCAGCTACCAAGCCCCCTCTCCACCCTAGCTAGGACCAAGGAAGGCTAGGCAATGGCTGCTGATGACTCAACAGGGAGTTCTATAGGCTCCTCCAAACTCTCCATTCTTAGCCCACAAGGATGGTGAGGATGCAGTGACCAAAGGAACTATCGAGTTTTGGCAGAAGCAAGAGACAGTGACATTGCTATGTCAAGCAGGACAATGCCTTAGAGACTGACCTTATACTCTTATGATCAGCGCCCAAGCCCCCCTCTCCACCCTAGCTAGGACCAAGGAAGGCCAGGCAATGGCTGCTGATAGGACCAAGGAAGGCCAGGCAATGGCTGCTGATGACTTAACAGGTAATTCTATAGGCTCCTTAAAACTCCCCATTCTTAGCTCACAAGGATGGTGAGGATGCAGTGACCAAAGGAACTAACTAGTTTGAGCGGGACTCGAACTCCAGTCTGGCGTTCACCAGTCAGGGACGTTACTACATCGGCCACCACAGTACACCCAGTTGCATCCTTAGCTCACAAGGACTGTGAGATTAGAGAGACTACTAGAATTTTTGGAGATTGCGGGATTCGAACTCCCGCTGAACAGATTGCGATACAGGGATGTTTTCAATAGGCTACCAGAGACATAAAAGTCTAGTGGGGCAAGACCAGAAAACCTTGTATTTTAGGAATCTTTTTATAGTTACCATATATTGCTTCAGTGGGATAACAGATACTAAACTTGAAGTACAGCTGTACAAATGTCAATATGATAATGAATAACCTGTGAAATGTAATTGTACATATGTAACCATTTGAACTTGAGTAGTAGGTAAATTTTTCAGTGCCTTTACTAGTACTTTATGTTTACTTGAGTGCTTGTAATATATATATATATATATATATATAAATATATAAAAATTATATATATATGCATATATATATATATATATATAAATATATAAATATAAGTTATATCTATATGAATACACACACACACACACATATATATATATATATATGTGTATATATATATATATATACATATATGTGTATATATATATATATATATGTATGTATATAAATGTAGATTATATATATATATATATATATGTATATAAATGTAGATTATATATATATATATATATATATGTATATATATATGCATATATACATATATATACATATATATATATATATATATAGCTAAATATAAATTATATATATGCCTATATATACATATATATATAAATAAATATATATATATATATATATATATATATATTTATTTATTTATTTATTTATTTATATATGAACAGCAGTAATAATTCTCCTAATTTATAGGTTGGGTCTCCAACTTGAAGTTGAAGACGCCTCAGATAAGTTTGTTCACCAATGCAACATCATAATGAGGCGTTTGTTCTGCATTATCTCTTCATCTTAATGAGCTATCTAGCCTTTGCCAAGATAAGTGTGATATCATCTTAGTTGGGCTCGAGTTAGTAATTTCCATGTTAATTTAACGTCTCTCCATGTTAATTTAATGTCTCGTGATATAAATAGCGTCGCATGAACTTCAGTCATAGTGTGCATAGCAGTTCCGTAATATTGAAGTTATAAGTGATATCATGAGCTTTATATGCATAGTCTACAGGGTAATTTTGTAATGCTAGTGTACGCAACCCGTCAAAAATGACGGCTAAATATTTTTATGGTATGCACGTGCGCGCACGCGCAAACAGATTCAAGCATTTCCATCCCCTTTCCCGAGTTATAAATGGCAATGCCGTTGAGCTTGATGGGAAAGATATATATATATATATATATATATAGATATATATATATATATATATATATATATCTATCTATCTATCAAACTATATATATATATATATATATGTATATATACATATATATATATATATATATAGATATATATATATTATATTATATATATATATCTATCTATCTATCTATCAAACTATATATATATATATATATATGTATATATACATATATATATATACATACATACATACATACATACATACATACATACATATATATATATATATATATATTCCATCCATAAATATATATCCATTTCTGACGGGTCGCGTACACTAGTGTTTCAAGTTATGCATTTTACATATTTAAAAAAGAAATATTGGCATTTCTAATCTGAATTTTTCGCATCCTGCCACGTCTGGTTTAACTCGTTGGCGATTAGAACTGGCACTAGTGCCAGTTTCTGCTGAGGCATTGGAACCGACAGTTCGTGTAAGCGTTTTTCCCTCTATCCAGTTAATTCCTATTAAGGCGTACAGAAAGGGCGTATGCAGAGAGAGAGAGAGAGAGAGAGAGAGAGAGAGAGAGAGAGAGAGACAGACAGACAGACAGACAGAGAGAGAGAGAGAGAGCATTGGATTTAGAACGGATGTGGGATATTTTTATTATTATTATTATTATTATTATTATTATTATTATTATTATTATTATTTGCTAACCTACAACCCCAGTTGGAAAAGCAGGATGATATAAGCCCAGGGGCTCCAACAG
>NC_090732.1:170782065-170789565 GCF_036898095.1 Palaemon carinicauda | reverse complement strand
TATGGGTAAGTTAAAAGATTGATCTTTTATCTTGATCAACTCTTGTTTTTGTCTTTAATACTTTATATAAATTAAATTAATATTTTATATGAATTAAATTAATATTTTATATGAATTAAATTAATTACGTGTGATTAGCCAGTGTGTGGTGTTACATATTACTTGATATTAGTCCTGAAATAATAGTTTATCCATTATATTTTTTATTTTGTAGTTGATTTGAGTAAAACTTGTTCTTTTTATTGGGCTTTGATGTTTATTAATGATATATATATATATATATATATATATATATATTTAGTATATATATTTATGCATTTTCTCTTTTTTGTATCATTGAAATAGAAGTCATTGATTTCTCTCCTTTTTTTTTTCTTTTTTTTTTTTTCAAATCGCTTCTTTGCTTCATCTGGGGTCGTTTTTAAAGACGTTGTCGGGTTATGCTTGTGCTTGCACTTATTCGGAGGGGGTTGGGGGGTGGAGGGGGAGGGGGGTGGAATCTCATGGGGGGCATTCAAGGTGAATCAGGGGCGTTTCTTTAAAGGAGGGGGGGGGGGGCTGAATTGGAAAAAGAAAGTCGAATCTGGCAAGACATGAAATGAAATAGATTGGTTATTTGCTGGCTTCACAGTAAAGGTTTAAAGGTTGGTCATGAATGGCAGAAGCAATGGGCAAGTGACATTGCCCTCTCAAGCAGGACAATTCCCTAGAGACTGACATATGATGAGCGCCCCAAGCCCCTTCTCCATACAAGCTAGGACCAAGGATGGCCAGCCAATGGCTGCTGATGACTCAGCAGATAGACCTATAGGGTTCTCCAAACACTGCAATGACCAAAAGTACTAACGCGTTATTATTATTATTATTATTATTATTATTATTATTATTATTATTATCACTCGCTAAGTTACAACCCTAGTTAGAAATGCAGGATGCTATAAGCGCAGGTTCTCCAACAGGGAAAATAGCAAAATAGCCCAGTGAGGAAACGATAAAAAGGGAAAATAAATTATTTTAAAAACAGTAACAACATTAGAATAAATATTTTTTATATAAACTATACAAATAAAAAAGAGTGGAGAAATAAGACAGAATAGTGTGCCTGAGTGTACCCTCAAGCAAGAGAACTCTTATTATTATTATTATTATTATTGTTATTATTATTATTGTTTACAACCTAAGCTATAACCCTAGTTGGAAAAGCAGGAGGCTATTAGGCCAGGGGCTCCAACAGGTAAAATAGCCCATACAAATTTAAAAAAAAGAAAGAAAGAAGGGAAATAAGATATATAGTGTGCCCGAGTGTACCCTCAAGCAAGAGAACTCTTGCTTTAGTTCAATGGCTCTAACAGGGAAAATAGCCCAGTCATGAAAGGAAAAAGGGGAAAAAATATTTTAAAAGAAGTAACAACATTAAAATAAATATCTCCTTTATAGACTCTACAACTTTAACAAAACAAGAGGAAGCGAAATAAGATAGAATAGTGTGCCCAAAGGTACCCTCAAGGAACTCAAGCAAGAGAACTCTTGCTTTAGTTTTCCATCTGTGAAGGTATTTGTAATAATCTCTTTGACGTCTCCTCTATTTGGGTCATGGCTGTACCAAATTAGTCTGTCATATCACTTATTTCATCGCTTCCATAATGATTCGTCTTCTGGGATTATAATCCCGTTAACCAGGGAGTTCTCTCTTCATGAATATTAAGACGTGTTTATTATTTTGGGAGGATTAGTTTTATTGAATTAGGTGTGTCTAGATATTAAAGCATCAAGATTTAGTGTTTTTAATCGTTTGGGGGGTGTAGAAATAAAAGCCTTGAAATTTAATGTTTTTAAATCGTTTGGAGGGTTGTAGAAATAAAAGCCTTGAAATTTAGTGTTTTTAAATCGTTTGGAGGGCTGTGGAAATTAAGACATCAAGATTTACTGATTGTAAATCGTTTGGAGGGCTGTAGAAATAAAAACATCGAGATTTAGTGTTTTTAACTCGTTTGGAGGGCTGTAGAAATTAAAACATCAAGATTTACTGTTTTTTAAATCGTTTGGAGGACCGTAGAAATTAGAACAGGAAGATTTACTGTTTTTAAATCGTATGGAGGGAATTAAAAATTGAAACGTCAAGATATACTGTTTTTAGATCGTTTGGAGGAAATTGAAAATTAAAACATCAAGATTTACTATTTTTAAATCGTTTGGAGGGGTGTAGAAATAAAAACATCCAGATTTACTGTTCTTAAATCATTTGGAGGGCTGTAGGAATGAAAGCATCAAGATTTACTGTTTTTAAATCGTTTGGAGGGCTGTAGAAATTGAGACATCAAGATTTACTGTTTTTAAATCGTTTGGAGGAGGGCTGTGGAAATTAAAACATCAAGATTCACTGTTTCTAAATCGTTTGGAGGGCTGTAGAAATAAAAGCCTTAAGATTTAGTGCTTTTAAATCGTTTGGAGGGCTATAAAAATAAAAGCCTTGAGATTTAGTGTTTTTGAATCGTTTTGAAGGCTGTAGAATTTAAAACATCAAGATTTACTGTTTTTAAATCGTTTGGAGGGCTGTAGAAATAAAAGCCTTGAGATTTAGTGTTTTTTAATCGTTTTGAAGGCTGTAGAATTTAAAACATCAAGATTTACTGTTTTTAAATCGTTTGGAGGGCTGTAGAAATAAAAGCATCAAGATTTACTTTTTAAATCGTTTGGAGGGCTGTAAAAATAAAAACATCCAGATTTACTGTTTTTTAAATCGTTTGGTGGACTGTAGAAATATAAGCATCAAGATTTACTGTTTTTAAATCGTTTGGAGGGAATTAAAAATTGAAACGTCAAGATATACTGTTTTTAAATCGTTTGGTGTGCTGTAGAAATTAAAATATCAAGATTTATTATTTTTAATTCATTTGGAGGGTTGTAGAAATAAAAGCATCAAGATTTACTATTTTTCAATCGTTTGGAGGGCTGTAGAAATAAAAACCTCGAGATTTAGTGTTTTTAAATCGTTTGGAGGGGTGTAGAAATAAAAACCTCGTGATTTAGTGTTTTTAAATCATTTCGAGGGCTGTAGAAATAAAAACCTCGAGATTTAGTGTTTTTAAATCTTTTGGAGGGCTGTAGAAATAAAAACATCCAGATTTACTGTTTTTTAAATCGTTTGGAGGACTGTAGAAATAAAAACATCCACATTTACTGTTTTTTAAATCGTTTGGAGGACTGTAGAAATAAAAACATCCACATTTACTGTTTTTTAAATCGTTTGGAGGACTGTAGAAATAAAAACATCCACATTTACTGTTTTTTAAATCGTTTGGAGGACTGTAGAAATAAAAACATCCAGATTTACTGTTTTTTAAATCGTTTGGAGGGATGTAGAAATTAAAACATGAAGATTTACTGTTTTTAAATCGTTTGGAGGGAATTAAAAATTGAAACGTCAAGATATACTGTTTTTAGGTCGTTTGGAGGAAATTGAAAATTAAAACATCAAAATTTACTATTTTTAAATCTTTTGGAGGGGTGTAGAAATAAAAGCATCAAGATTTATAGTTTTTAATTTCTTCCATGTCGTTGAAATCATAAAACGATAGATATAGCAATATATTTAGATAGTTAAGTGCTCACACGCATACATATTCAACCTTTTCCACCCTCTCCTCCTTTCCTAACTACAACACGGCAGTTTTGGCAATTTTTTTAGGAGATTGTGGTTTCCTAGTGTACCTCTCTGGGTAACCCCTCTCACCAGGATATGACCACTCCCTCTCTTCAACTTTCTCTTTATTATATAGAAAAGATGAAATGCGGCAGACATGTTCTTTCCATAAAACTTAGAATGAAAAAAAAGTTACTCGAAGTGATGATAAGGATTTGGTAATTGGCAAATTTTCTCATCAATCCCCTATCATCAGAGTATGACTGCTCCCTCTCCCCCTTGCTCTTTGTTAGGTATGGGAGATGAAATAAGGCTGAAATATCCGTCGATAGAATTTAGAATTAAAAAAAAAAGTTCTTTGAAGCGATGATAAGGATTTGGTAATAGACAATTTTCATCTTCCTTATCAACCTCCTCTCTCACCAGAGTATGATTACTCCCTCTCCTCCCTTGCTCTATTATATTCGGGAGATGAAATAAGGCAGACATATCCTTCCATAGAACTTAGAATGAAAACTAGAGGGGCACTCAGTCGAGCGCAGACCCCCGCTGTGGCAGCTTATTTCTCGACCCTTTGCTCGACCTTGACCTTGACCTTAACATGTATTAATTGGCTTGGATTTTCATACACTCAAATATGAACCAAGTTTGAAGTCTCTGTGACAACGATGTCCAAACTCATGGCTGATTACGTGAATTGTACATTTTGCGTGACTGTAAACCTTGACCTTTGACCTTGATTTTCCAAAATTTAATCATTCCCAGCTTTTTACTTAACAGTTAATCCCTGTAATTTTCATTATTCTACGATTAAAATTGTGGCCAGGAAGCTGTTTACAAACGAAGCACAAACCGGAGTAAAAACATAACCTTCCAACTTTGTTGGCGGATGTAAAAAGTGCTTTGAAACGATTAGTCCCTGCAAGTTTCATTACTCTACGATTAAAATTGTGGCCAGGAGGCTGTTTACAAACAAACACAGTAACACACCAACAGGAGTAAAAACATAACTTCCTTTCAATTTCGTTGGCGGAGGTAAAAAGTGCTTTGAAACGATTAATCCCTGCAAGTTTCATTACTCTACGATTAAAATTGTGGCCAGGAAGCTGTTTACAAACAAACACAGAAACACACAAACAGGAGTAAAAACATAACTTCCTTTCAATTTCGTTGGCGGAGGTAAAAAATGCTTTGAAACGATTAATCCCTGCAAGTTTCATTACTCTACGATTAAAATTGTGGTCAGGAAGCTATTTACAAACAAACACAGAAACAAACAAACGGCCGAAAACAACCTCCTTCAAATTTCGTTGGCGGAAGTAAAAAGTGCTTTGAAACGATTAATCCCTGCAAGTTTCAATACTCTACTAATAAAATTGTGGTCAGGAAGCTGTTTACAAACAAACACACAAACTGGGCCGAAAACATACCCTCCTTCCAATTTCCTTGGCGGAGGTAAAAAGTTCTTTGAAAGCACGATAAGGATTTGGTAATGGGCACATTTATCCCCATCCTTATCAACCTGTGCTCATTGTTGCCTAATGGATTGCTTGCATGCTCGTCTATTCCAGTGGGTGGAGCTCGGCTTTGTTATCAGAGCTAATCACTGTGGGTCGTTCTGAGAGGCGGTATTGTAGGAAGGGCTCTGGGTAGTTGTAGTTTGCTGGAGTAGGAAAGGGGTTTTTAAGTAATTATTTCGAAATTGTGGTGTTTTATTGGAGCGTCTTTATCAGCACCTTGATTTTCGAGTTTTCTGAAGAATAGTTTTTCTTTCAAGTTTACATAATTTTGTGAATAAAAGGACTTTCTTATGACAGAAAATAACTATTTAGTTTTAACAGATATCCACCTTGATTATTCAATAAATTTTAAGAAGAATATTTCTTTTTTAAGTCTAATAAAAATGGGTGTATAAAAGACTTTGTTATGACAGAAGTTAACCAGTTAGTCAGTAAAATTGTATTAAACTGTAACTAACTTAGTAATGGGGGCCTTTAGAGCCTCTAGCTCCGTTTAGAATATAGATGCACTTAATCTAGGTGACGTTGATGAAGTCCGGTCATTATTTTAGTAATATCAATGTGTAAATTGGTGTAGTTATTAAATGATATGAAGGTATTGACGAGGAGTGTTATGATCAGAATTATTTTTATTGATCGATTTGAGAAATTATTAAATGTTCATTTATACTTTAGGCTTATTGAAAACTAGTGTCATATTTTTCATGTCTCGTTTATAAGGATTTGGAGAGAGAGAGAGAGAGAGAGAGAGAGAGAGAGAGAGAGAGAGAGAGAGAGGAGAGAGAGAGAGAGAGAGTTTTTCTGATGAGCTACAGGACCAGAGAGAGAGAGAGAGAGAGAGTTTTCTGATGAGCTACAGGACCAGAGAGAGAGAGAGTTTCTGATGAGCAACAGAACTAGAGAGAGGTAGAGTTTTTCTGATGCTCAACAGAGCCCAAAATAAGTGACATTTCTGAATGAGAGAGAGAGAGGAGAGAGAGAGAGAGAGAGAGAGAGAGAGAGAGAGAGAGAGAGAGATTCTGATGAGCAACAGAAACAGAGAGAGGGAGAGAGTTTTTTCTGATGCTCAACAGAGCCAGAAATAAGTGACATTTCTGTATAATATATGAGGTCCCGATCCTTATATGTCTTGTGGTATTTTCACTCGGGGCCCAGTCTAAGTACTTTGTATTGATTAGAATAAAACACGTCAGCCCTTGTCTAAATCTGGACTCATATATGATGGTTGTAGGTTCTAGCGGATACATTTATTGAAAGTGGACACAAATGTTTAATTTCTTTTTCTTTAATGCAGTGCTCATAGTCTTTTGAAAATGGTATTTCCTTTTTAATGGTATTTGCGTTTTTCAATATCCTTTCCCATCTCAAATATGCATTTCTTGCCTCCTTTTTACTTCTTTACTTGACGAGTCTTTCCTTAAGTAAGGTTAAAGAAACTATTCTTACATTGGTACTTTTTCTTGTTTTCCATCGTTTTCCCTACATTAAGGGGTCGGTTGCCTGATTTGCCCTCTCCAATAGCTTCTATCAAAAGCTCCTTTTTTCCACTTAACCTTTTCTCTCCATATCGTCCATACACCTTATCTCGCCATCTGATTTTCTACATGCCTCTCGATTTTCTCCCCTTAGAGATTCCTCTCAACCCGTCCTCACTCCCTCCCCACCATGCATCCTCAACTCTTGCCCGCACCATCTCAGTTATGACTTTCTCATCATCTCTATGATCTTTACTATGCCTGCCATTCTTTGTATTTCATAATTGTCCAGTTTTTCAATCTTATCTCTGCTCTCTCTCTAAGCTTTTCTTCTCCTTTCGTCTTAAATATTCTTACATTGGTACTGGAAATGTGTAATTCGATTTCCTATTTGCTTGTCTGTAGCAAGCAGGACAAGACCCTAGAGGCTGACCATATATACATATGATCAGTGCCCAAGCCCCCCTCTCCACCCAAGCTAGGACCAAGGAGGGTCAGGCAATGGCTGCTCATGACAGCAGGTTAAACCTATAGGATTCCCCAAACCTTCCCATCCTTAGCTCACAAGGATAGTGAGGTTGCAGCGCCCCAAAGGAACTAATGAGTTTAAATGGGACTTGAATCCCAATCTGTCAATCACCAGGCAAGGACGTTATCAACAGGCCATCACAACCCTAGGAAATTTCAGCCTTTTAGGGTTTTCTATGAATTGCACATATACTGTAGCTAGACAGTCTTCCCCCATTTTGATAATGATAATCTGTGTTGCAAGTTTGTATTTTTTATTAATGACAGTATTGGATAAATGTGTTGCATTTTTTGTTTTTATATAGGTACCCGAAATAAGCATTTTTTTTTTCAT
>NC_090732.1:170769565-170772065 GCF_036898095.1 Palaemon carinicauda | reverse complement strand
TCCTTAGCTCAGAAGGACGGTGAGGTTGCAGCGACCAAAGGAACTAACGAGGTTGAGCGGGACTGGCGATCACCAGGCAAGGGCGCTACCACCAGGCACCACAATCCTTTTTCATTCATGGGACTAGAAAAGGATGTATTTGTTGTTGTTGCATGTATACACGTGTATTATAATCCCATAGAAAGCCAAATATCTGACAAACACCATCTCAAACACTCATTATCTTCCTTTGATTCAAACCAATGGAACGAAGTTAGAAATGTCTCACGCTATAGAAACTCATTATCTTCCTTTGATTCAAACCAATGGAACGAAGTTAGTAATGTCTCACGCTATAGAAAGCCAAATATTTGACAAACATCATCTCAAACTCATTATCTTCCTTTGATTCAAACCAATGGAACGAAGTTAGTAATGTCTCACGCTATAGAAAGCCAAATATTTGACAAACATCATCTCAAACACTCATTATCTTCCTTTGATTCAAACCAATGGAACGAAGTTAGTAAGGTCTCACGCTATAGAAAGCCAAATATTTTGACAAACACCATCTCAAACACTCATTATCTTCCTTTGATTCAAACCAATGGAACGAAGTTAGTAAGGTCTCACGCTATAGAAAGCCAAATATTTGACAAACATCATCTCAAACACTCATTATCTTCCTTTGATTCAAACCAATGGAACGAAGTTAGTAAGGTCTCACGCTATAGAAAGCCAAATATTTTGACAAACACCATCTCAAACACTCATTATCTTCCTTTGATTCAAACCAATGGAACGAATTTATTTATGTCTCTCGCTAAAAGCATTACCAGGCACATTCGTTGCTCTTACATATGTGGTTGAACTGCACAATGATTACAGTAAGTATTAAAGAGACTTAGCTCCCATGGCACCTTGTTCGTGACCCGGAATGGGAGAGAGAGATTTAGTCGTACGGGTGTCTTGTTTTGTGAGTGACGGGGATGCGAGGGGGAATTTCTTCTTGATGTTACGTCCCTATAGAAAGAGGCTTTGGGTGTTAATGGAAGTGCATATTAATCTGTGCCTCGTGTGCCTTGTTAAGGTTTAAAGGCCGATTATGAATGGCAGAGACAATGTTCCAGTGGTTGATTGTGTGTGTGTATATATATATATATATTATATATATATATATATATATATATATATATGCATATATACATGTATATATATACGTATATATACACATACATATATATATATATATATATATATATATATATATATATATATATATATGTATATATATATATATATATATATATATATGTATATAAATTTATATATGCATATATACGTATACACGTACATATATATATATATATATATATATATATATATATATATATATATATATATATATGTATGTATATATATACATACGGCGTCCAAGCCTCCTCTCCACCCAAGCTAAGGCCTGGCCTTTAAAACTTTAAACCTTTAAGAAGTCAGACTTTGATTCGTATAACTGGTTTTTTATTTCTGTAGTATGGATAATCTCATGAATATCTAGGTGTTTTTAAACTTTCATTTTTGTTATATCACCCAATTCTGTATTTGATAATTAAATTGATAGAAAAAAAATAAGGATACAACTCTCTTTACTTAGTCTGCTTTATTTGACTCATGTATTTGTACGATGTACTCAATTTTTAAAAACTTTATTCATTAATCGGTGTTATCATTCATAACAACAAATGAAGCCATTTCTAGCCCACTGCAGGACAAAGGCCTCAGACATGTCCTTATTCATGTCTGGGGTTTGGCCAGTTTCCATCACTACGCTGGCCAACTGCCGATTGCTGATAGTGGGAGAATTTTGTCTGATCGCTCACAGTAAACCAACCTAGTGTGGGTGGCCTTGATTTATACAGCTTTACTGATCATGGCGATACACAAATATTTTAAAGGTTTAAAGGTCGCTCATGAATGGCAGTGGCAAGGGAAAGTGACATTGCCCTATCAAGCAGGACAATGCCCTAGAGACTGACCATGTTACATATGATCAGTGCCCAAGCCCCTCTCCACCCAAGCGATGATCTGGAAGGGCCAGGTAATGGCTGCTGGTGACTCAGCAGGTAGACCTATATGCTCACCCAAAGCATCCTCCTTGGCTCACAAGGATGGTGAGGTTGCAGCGACCAAAGAAACTAACAAGTTTGAGCGGGTCTCGAACCCCAGTGTGGCGTTCACCAGTCAGGAACGTTACCACATCGGCCCCCACAAGCCTGTTAAGGTATGCCCACTCTGAAACTGTGGTCTCATACAAATACACATTATTATTATTATTATTATTATTAGCCAAGCTACAACCCTAGTTGGAAAAGCAAGATGCTGTAAGCCCAAGGGCTCCAATAGGGAAAAATAGCCCAGTGAGGAAAGGAAATAAGGAAATAAATAGATGATGAGAAAAAATTAACAATAAATCATTCTAATTAGTAACAACGTCAAAACAGATATGTCCTATATACACTAT
>NC_090732.1:170759565-170767065 GCF_036898095.1 Palaemon carinicauda | reverse complement strand
ATAATGGTGATGATAATAATAATATTGATAATGATAATAATAATAATGGATTATTTATTTAGTTATATCTTCTAAAACCTGTTTTCTTCAGTTGCTGTTTTTTTCACTTTAAGATATTTAATCTTATATATCATCCTCTTGTGTTTTACAAGTTTCTTTTATAGATTATATATGAAAAATTTATTTTAATTTTGTTACTGTTCTTAGAAGATTTTATTTAATTGTTCATCACCTCTCTCATAGTCTATTTCCTTTCCTCATTGGGGTATTTTCCCTGTTGGAGCCCTTGGACTTAGAGCATCCTGCTTTTCCAACTAGGGATGTAGCTTAGCAAGTAATATTTGATAATGATGATAAATCCTAATTGTAGAAATAGCCGTAGCATATATGAGTTGCTTTTCTCTCTGTTTTTTTTTCTTGCAAAATAACTCATTTACTTAATTGAATCTGAAAAAAGAGTTTTCCAAAGTTACTTTTTTAAAATCCAAAATATAAAAACAGTCGTGGCATTTATAAGAAAGTTGCCTTTCTCTGTGGTATTTTATTCAATCAAAATAATTTTAATTTTATTAGTTGTAATTATCTAAAAAAAAGAAATCCTTAATATATAGACAGTCGTAGCATATAAAAAAAAGATGTTCTCTATGGCATTTTATTCAAACAAAATAACTTTCATTCTATTAGTTGTATCTAAAAACAATTTTACTTAGTTACTGTTTTTTTTTCATCCAAAATATATAAACAGTCGTAGCGTTTATAAGAAACATGTCGTTCTATGTGGCATTTTATTCAATCAAAATAACTTTCATTCTATTTGTTGTATCCAAAAAAAAAAGTTTTCCTTAGTTACTGTTTTTTAAAGAAATCCTTAATATATAAACAGTCGTAGCATTTATAAAAAAGTGGCCTTTCTCTGTGGCATTTTATTCAAGTAAAATAACTATTATTATCTTCGTTGTAAGTATTATCAAGAACCAGATTTCCTATTTTACTATTTTTAATTTTTTTTAGGAATACTAAATGTAGAAAAAATTGTAACATTTGTAAGAAAGTCTCCAAAGAGAACTTCAAGATCTTCACTTGGTTGGAGGAAACACTAGTAGATATTTGGGCCCCCAGAAATAAACCGGGTGGGGGAAGATGAGCTGGAAATCGATAATGTTCTTGGAATAGGGTCGTAGAATAGGAATGAGAGAGAGAGAGAGAGAGAGAGAGAGAGAGGAGAGAGAGAGAGAGAGAGAGAGAGAGAGAGAGAGATAGTTAGTAAGCAGTTGAGAATGATCTAATTTACCTTCTTAGTATTTGTGGTTTTTATTACAGTTCATATCCATACTACAAGGTAGAATGCAAGATGAAAATTGCGGCAATTGGTTATTTGCAAATTTACAAAATCAGAAAATTTGTATTTGGAAAAAACATTGAATTTCGATTAATACATATTTATTGGAAACATCCCTGGGTGGCATTCTGATGGACAGGGGTTCGAGATCCGCTCAAGCTTGATAGCTTCTAGCAGTCTCTGCAACCTCGCCATCCTTGTGAGCTAAGGATGAGGCGTTTGGGGAGCCTATAGGTCTACATGCTGAGTCATCAGCAGCCATTGCCTGGTCCTCCCTGGTCCTAGCTTGATGAAAAGAGGCCTTGGGCGCTGATTATATATATATATATATATATATATATATATATATATATATATATATATATATATATATATATATATGTATATGATATGTGTGTGTGTGTGTGTATGTATATAGGGTCGGTCTGTAGGACAGTGTGCCGTTCCTCTCCTCTGCCATTCACGAGGAACCTTTAAACCTTGAAGACAAGGATTTATAAACTGCAAGAGCTAGGAATAAGGTGTTTGGGAGAGCCTATAGATCTGCATGCTGAGTCATCAGCAGCCATTGCCTAGCCCTCCCTGATCCTAGCTTGATGAAAAGAGGCCTTGGGCGCTGATTATATATATATATATGTATATATATATATATATATATATATATATATATATATATATATATATATATATATATATGTATATGATATGTGTGTGTGTGTGTATGTATATAGGGTCGGTCTGTAGGACAGTGTGCCGTTCCTCTCCTCTGCCATTCACGAGGAACCTTTAAACCTTGAAGACAAGGATTTATAAACTGCAAGAGCTAGGAATAAGGTGTTTGGGAGAGCCTATAGATCTGCATGCTGAGTCATCAGCAGCCATTGCCTAGCCCTCCCTGATCCTAACTTGGAGAGGTAGCTTAAGCACTGATCATATGTATATAAGGTCGGTCTGTAGGATAGTGTTCTGTCCCTTTCCTCTGCCATTCACGATCGACCTTTAAGCCAAGGATTTATAAACTGGAGGAGAGTCCTAAGTTCTGAACGTCATAATGTGCTGTATTAACAAATACAGCCCGTTGTATTAAATGCATTTTGGATATTCAATAAAACGTCAATAGCATATTTCTTTGCAATCTGGAAGAACGACCAAACATCGATTCTAAAAAGAATAGCTAACAAACTTCAACATTTTCCTTTTTGTCTATTGACGGGAAGAGGCCCACGAAATGTGGTCCTTCTTCTCTCCTACGTGTGCCGGAGAGGTTCCTCAAAAATAAGATTTCAACCAATGGTCCCATTAGGCTTAAAGCCGTCTCCTCCTCCTCCCTCTTCATTCTCCCTCCTCCTCCTCCTCCTCCTCCTCCTCCTCCCTCCCATTACTCCTCCATCTCTTCTTCCTCCTCCTCCTTCCACCTCCTTTTCCTCCTTCCTCCTTCTCCTCCCTCCTCCTCCTCCTCCTCCTCCACAACAGCTTGGGACTAATGGGGCGGAATCCCCCTCAGACAACTTTAAACCATTTGCTACTTTTTAGGAGATATCTTTTTTTTTCAGAGGTAACGAGACAAGAGTCATTTTCTTTTTAATCTTCTTACCGGCTGAATGAACAACGAAACTCCTACACTCGTCTTATAAACTTGCAAATGGATGTCTTTCAAAAACAATTTAAATGCTAAAGGTGACTGGTTCCAGTTCCAGCTTCATAGGAATAGATGCTCACCAGAACGTCAGCTGGGCAAGCCCAACTCCCTACTGTGGTGCCCAGTCAGATCAGTGGCCTACACAGTAAGCAGCTTGAACTCACGGTCCAAGGCTGGGATCGATCTGCTGCCATGCGAATGCCAGGCGTTAACGTTACCGATGTACTAGCCAGGAGGTTAGAATAAACTGCACATCTCTTTAAACAGTAAGGTAGTAGGTTGGCTAGGGCAACAACCACCCGTTGAGACTATCGCTAGAGAATTATTGGGTCCTTTGACTGGCCAGACAGTACTGCATTGGATCCATCTCTCTGGTTACGACTCATATTGTCTCTGCCCACTCATACAGAGAATGGTCTGCCCTGCTCTTACCCCATTTTCCTCTGTCCTCATACACCTGACAACACAGAGTACCAAACCATTCTTCTTCGCTCAAGGGGCTAACTACTGCACTGCAATTGTTCAGTGGCTACTTTCCTCTTGGAAAGGGTAGAAGAGACTCTTTAACTAGGGTAAGCAGCTCTTGTAGGAGAAGGAAACTCCAAAATCAAACCATTGTTGTCTAGTCTTGGATAGTGCCATAGACTCTGTACCTTAGTCTTCCACTGTCATGGGATAGAGTTCTCTTGCAAACTCAGCCACACTATTCTATTTATTTCCTTGTTTTCTTTCCTGGCTGGGCTATTTTCCCTGCCGGCGCCCTTGGGTTTATAGCATCTTGCTTTTCCAACTAGGGTTATAGCTTAGCTTATATTAATAATAATAATAATAATAATAATAAGAGCTTAGCTTTAATAATAATAATAATAATAATAATAATAATAATAATAATAGCTTAGCTGTTAATAATAATAATAATAATAGCTTAGCTGTTAATAATAATAATAATAGCTTAGCTGTTAATAATAATAATAATAATAGCTTAGCTGTTAATAATAATAATAATAATAATAATAATAGCTTAGCTGTTAATAATAATAATAATAGTGATAATAGTATAGCTTAGCTGTTAACAACAACAACAACAACAACAGCAACAACAATAATAATAATAATAATAATAATAATAATAATAATAATAATAATAATATGGTATTCTCATCTTCAGCTTAATTTTCCCTAAGAGAAAACTTTAATGACGTTCCCCCCCGGAGGCCCTTTATGTGTTTGTGCATAAGCACGTACATGATCACTCCACTCGAAGTACTCTCTTCGGAGTAAGTAATTCCCGGGAACATGTACTGTAATCTCCTCCAAGGGACTGTCTCTGTATTTATGATAATTGAATTGCAAATTACAGTGTCCGGAGGGGGGGGGGGGGGGATTTTGATTAAGCCTCGTTTTTTGACAGCTTAGCTGTTGATAATAGTGATAATGATAATAATGATAATGATAATAATAATCATAATGATGATGATAATGATAAAGATAATAATAATAATGATAATAATATTATTATTAATAATAAAGATAATAGTAATAATAATAATAATAATAATAATAATAATGATGATTATGATAATAATAAATGATAATGATAAAGATAATAATAATGATAATAATATTAATAATAATAATAATGATAAAGATAATAATAACGATCATAATATTATTAATAATAATAAAGATAATAGTAATAATAATAATAATAATAATAATGATAATAATATTGATAATAATAATAATAATAATAATAATGATGATAATAATAATAATTTAATCGGTTTTAAGAGACATTAAAGGTCGTTCCTTTTGTTTCTTTTCTAAATTATTAGAAAAGGAAACTGGTTAAAAATATAACAATAGTGCCATAATCTCTGTACCATGGCCATCCACTGTCTTGGGTTAGAGTTCTCTTGCTTGAGGGTACACCTGGGCACGCTATTCTATCTTATTTTTCTTCCTCTTTTTTTCGTTAAAGTTTTTGTAGTTTATATAGGAGATATTTATTTTAATGGTACTGTTCTTGAAATATTTTATTTTTCCTTATTTCTTTTCCTCATTGGGCTATTTTCCCTTTTGGAGCCCCTGGGGCTTATAGCATCCTGCTTTCCAAACTAGGGTTGTAGCTTGGCTAGTAATAATAATAATAATAATAATGATAATAATCATCATCATCATAAGGAAATTTGTATCAAATTCAGCCCCTTCTCCATCCCCAATCCTCACGAGATATCCTGTCCATATCCCTGACAGCAGCTTGATGCAGCTGCTGGCTCGTCCTCCTCCTCCTGCGAAGGCTTGGCAGAAGGCCTCGAATAATCGAGACGAGGAGATTTTGCAGGAAGGAAGGAAGGAACGCAACTTAATCCTACCTTCACGGTCCTACCGTGCGTGACATGTTTCCTGATGTTGATACTTTCCCGATAATTCAAGCGCTTTATGTGTTTAGGTGATGTTTGGAATGGGATTGGAATCAAACTTTCAGCTCATGGGAATATTGGGGATCTTGATTGGTTGTTTGTTTGTTTACTTATAAGCGGTTGAATGTGTGATGAAGGATGAGGATGGATGTGGTGGGTCGTCAACCGTATCTTAGGGTACGATGATGATGACTGTCTAGAACGAAATGCTCTCCCTCTTCGACTGAGTGACTGATTCTGGAAAGTCGGTCCTCCTCCTCGGGATCCTCGTTCTAGCAGTCTCGCTAAATAGTTCTAGTTCATTTGCTGAGAGTCTGGAAACTCTAGATGAAACGAATGTGTCCTGTATTTATGATTGAATTATATTAAAAATGTGCAACATAATTTTTCACTTATGGTAAGATGATGATGAATTGGTTTAAGGTTTTAAGGTTTAAAGGCCACTCATGAATGGCATAGGCAAGGGACAGTGACATTGCCCTATCAAGCAGGACAACGCCCTAGAGACTGACCATTTATACATATGATCAGCGCCCAAGCCCCCCTCTCCATACAAGCTTGGATCTGGGAGGGCCAGGCAATGGCTGCTGATGGCTCAGCAGATAGACCTATAGGCTCCCCCAAACCCCCCATCCTTAGCTCACAAGTATGGTGAGGTTGCAGCTACCAAAGGAACTAACGAGTTTGAGCGGAACTCGAACCCCAGTCTGACGTACACCAGTCAGGGGACGTCACCACGTCGACAACCAGTATAATTTGGGTATGCTATGATGATTATTTGGTGCAATATAATTTTGCGTATGTTAGGATGATGATGAATTGGTGCAGGATAATTTTGCTTATATGATGATTATTTGGTGTAATATAATTTCGCCTATGTAATGATGAGGATGAATTGGTGCATTATGATTTTGCCTATGGTATGATGGTCATTTGAAGTAATATAATTTTGTCTACGTTATGATGAGGATGAATTGGTTCCGTTTACTTCTGCCTATTGTATGATGATATTTGGTGCAATATAATTTTTCCTATGTTTTGATGAGGATGAATTGATGCAGTATGATTTTGCCTATTGTATGATGGTGGTCATTTGGTATAATATAATGTTGTCTGAGGTATGATGATGATGAATTGGTTCAATATAATTTTGCCTTTTGTATGATGATTATTTGGTGCAAATTTTTCCTATGTTATGATGAGGATGAATTGATGCAGTATATTTTTGCCTATTATATGATGATGGTCATTTGGTATAATATAATATTGTCTATGGTATGATGATGAATAAGTTCAATATAATTTTGCCTTTTGTATGATGATTATTTGGTGCAATATAATTTTTCCTATGTTATGATAAGGATGAATTGATGCAGTATACTTTTGCCTATTATATAATGATGGTCATTTGGTATAATATATGTTGTCTATGTATGATGATGAGTTGATGCAATATAATTTTGCCTATTGTTTGATGGTAGTCATTTGTTGTAGTGTAATTCTGTCTGGTATGATGATGATGATGAATTGGTGCATTATAATTTTGCCTATGGTATTAGTGTTGAATTGGTGCAGTATAATTATGCCTGAAGTATGATGATGAATAGATATAGTATGATTTTGCCTGTGATATAATGATGAATTGCTGCAATATTATTTTACTTATGGTAAGTTGATGATGAAATGGCACAGTATAATTTTCCCAATGGTATGACGATGATGAAGTATAATTTTGCTAATGGTATGACGATGATAAAGTATAATTTTGCCAATGGTATGATGACGATGAAGTATAATTTTGTGTATAATTAGGAGTGATATGATCGTATCTGCGTGGGAAACAGGATGATGATGAGAATAGTCGAGCTGACAATATTATAATTGATGTTGAGCCTAATTCTGTTTCGAATTGGAGCGTGATTATAATGGACAATTTTCTGATGATGAATGCAGCGACATTAATCCAATGCGAGCTGTTTGAGTGAGATAGGTTTATCAGTCCTCTCTCTCTCTCTCTCTCCTCTCTCTCTCTCTCTCTCTCTCTCTCTCTCTCTCTGGCCTTGTTTAGCTCACAGTTAAAGAGAATTCTGTTTACGTAA
>NC_090732.1:170758047-170759065 GCF_036898095.1 Palaemon carinicauda | reverse complement strand
GGCGGGTTCGGTAAGGAAGTTATCACTTTTTTCTTTTTAATTTTGTTGAATTTTGTTTTGATTTTATAGCTTTTATTATTAGTGATTTTTTATGCCTTTGTTCGACCGTTTAAAAGGTTTAAAGGTCTCTCATGAATGGCAGAGGCAAGGGACTGTCACATTGCCCTAGCAAGCAGGACAATGCCCTAGAGACAGACCATATTTCATATGATCAGCGGCCAAGCCTCCTCTCCAATCAAGCTAGGACCAGGGAGGACTAGGCTTCGGCTGCTGATAACTCAGCAGATAGGCCTATAGGGGTCCCAAAACCCCCCTAAACTTAGCTCACAAGGATGGTAAGGTTGCAGACACTAATGGCACTAACGAGTATGGGCGGGACTCGAACCCCTGTGTGGCAAACACCAGGCAGAAACGTTACCAATTAGGCCACAACAGCGTTTCGTGAAATTGACCTACACATTTCACAATTCATGATATTGATAAACACATTTCACACTTTGTGAAATTTACCTACATATTTCATACGTCGTGAAATTGATCCACACATTTCACACTTCATGAAATTGATCTACACATTTCACATTTTATGAAATTGATCTTCACATTCCACACTTCGTGAAATTGATCTACACATTTCACATTTTATGAAATTGACCTACACATTTCCCACTTCGGTAAATTGACCTTCACATTCCACACTTCGTTAAATTGACCTTCACATTTCACATTTCGTTAAATTGACCTACACATTTCACATTTCGTGAAATTGACCTACACATTTCACATTTCGTGAAATTGACCTTCACATTTCACACTTCGTGAAATTGAACTACACATTCCACACTTCTTTAAATTGACCTTCACATTCCACACTTCGTTAAATTGACCTTCACATTCCACACTTCGTTAAATTGACCTTCACATTCCACACTTCGTGAAATTAACCTGCACATTCCACACTTCGTCAAATTGACCAGCACATTTCACAATTTGTGAAATTGATCTGCACATCTCACAC
>NC_090732.1:170745547-170753047 GCF_036898095.1 Palaemon carinicauda | reverse complement strand
TCTCTCTCTCTCTCTCTCTATAGATCCTTTGCATTCTTTCTCTCTGTTTCATTTGCATTCTCTCCGCCATAAAGATTGGCTCTCTCTCTCTCTCTCTCTCTCTCTCTCTCTCTCTCTCTGTTTCAATTTGCATTCTCTTCTCCATAAAGATTGGCTCTCTCTCTCTCTCTCTCTCTCTCTCTCTCTCTCTCGTCATATTTGAAAGCCTATGTAATATTGCTTTTGTTATGCACAACCTATGTAGGTTTTTTTACGCTTGCAATATATGTAATCTCTCTCTCTCTCTCTCTCTCTCTCTCTCTCTCTCTCGGACTTCCCTGTTTGTATATTCAACAATTTCAGTTTGCAATTCAACCACTCAGGTTTTGAATCTCTCTCTCTCTCTCTCTCTCTCTCTCTCTCTCTCTCTCTCTCTCCCAGGTGTAAGGCATCTAAACCTGGAGGACTGATCATCAGTAGCTCTGAAGCCTCTAATCAGATATGTTTTCTGTGTACACATTGGGGCAACGTATCCCATCTCTTTATCGAGATCGTGTTAGAGGAGCTCACGTCAATTATGGCTTTCTTAAGATCTGACTGGAGGATAATGGTGTTTTCATTCGCTAGGTGTATCGGGGAATTAACCTGGTTTCTACTTGGATTTATTGCAAGGAAGAATTTATTACAAGGGGATTTATCAAAAGGAAGTATTTATTACAAGGTAGAATTTATTACAAGGGGATTTATCACAAGGAAGTATTTATTACAAGGAAGATTTTAATACAAGGAGAATTTATTACAAGGGGGATTTATTACAAGGAATACTTTATTACAAGGTAGACTTTATTTCAATGAAGAATTTATTACAAGGTAGAATTTATTACAGTGAAGAATTTATTACAAATAAGAATTTATTACAAGGAGAATTTATTACAAGGAATACTTTATTACAAGGTAGACTTTATTTCAAGGTAGAATTTATTACTAGGAGAGTTTACTAAAAAGAAGAATTTATTAGAAGGAAGAATTTATTACAAGGAGAATTAAAACAAGGAGACTATATTACAAGGTAGATTTTATTACAAGGAGAATTTAGTATAAGGAAGAATTTATTTAAAGGAGAATTTATTACAAGGAAGTATTTATTACAAATAGAAATTATCAGAGGGGGAATTTATTATAAAGAAGCATTTATTACAAGATATAATTTATTACAAGATAGAATTTATTTTCGAGGGAATTGTTTGTGGTTACACCAACAGGAAATTGTTCACGATATTTCTTGTGATGTATTGTATACTAGTTTATGCGACCCGTCAAATATGATGGCTTTATTAGAATTAGTTACTGGAATTTGGTGATCTGTAACAGAATGCAGTTATAAATGAGATGTCCTAAGTAAAGTTTGGCCTCAAATTACTCTCTCTCTCTCTCTCTCTCTCTCTCTCTCTCTCTCTCTCTCTCCTCGGACTTCCCTCATTGTGTATTCAACAATTTCAGTTTGCAATTTAACCATCCAGGTTTTGAATCTCTCTCTCTCTCTCTCTCTCTCTCTCTCTCTCTCTCTCGTGTCGTATTAGAAAGCCTTTGTATTGCTTTTATTATGCACAATCTATGTAGGTTTTTTACTCTTGTAATATGGTATGTAATTCTCTCTCTCTCTCTCTCTCTCTCTCTCTCTCTCTCTCTCTCTCTCTCGTGTTATTCCTTCCTTTCATTCCTCATACTCCTCACAGCTTTCTCCTCTTTGTAGATAGTCATGTTATTTTTCTTTTCATGAGAAAGGTTAAAAATATTGAAGTCTGAAAAAAAAATTCCATTGGCAGACTACAAACATGCAATGCCATTGGTTCTCTCTCTCTCTCTCTCTCTCTCTCTCTCTCTCTCTCTCCTAACGACAGTGCTCTTGTTATATATATCTTTGAACTTCTTTATGTTACTTTTTTTTCTCTTGAAGATATGACAGAGACGACTGACTTTCTTTGATCCCGAGTTGATGAGAAACCTTTCAGTGGGATGTTTTTTTTAGATGAAGTTGCCTTTTTCATCGCAAGTACAGAGATTGCTGATCTCTCTCTCTCTCTCTCTCTCTCTCTCTCTCTCTCCGAACTTGCCTGCTTGTATATATATATATATATATATATATAACAATTTCAGTTTGCAATTCAACATGCAGGTTTTGAATCTCTCTCTTTCTCTCTCTCTCTCTCTCTCTCTCTCTCTCTCTCTCTCTCAATACCCAGAAGTATAACATATTTTCTCGTATTTATAGGCTGTTTTGATTGATAGGTTAACGAGATGACAGGTAACCTTGTGCAGTGCAAATTTCTTTTGGTGAGATTTTCACCTTTGCCAGAAGGTTATGTTTGGATAGGCTTGTAATTATTTATTTATGTACTTTTGTTTGTTTATGATTTGCATCACTCGAAAACTGTTTGTCCGAATTTGGTGGGATGATTGTCCTTGATCCAAGGACAATTTGATTAGGTTTTGGGTGTGATGGGGTCACAGGTCAAGGTCAAGGTAATGACCTTTGCTGATAATAAGCATGTAAGTAGGTAGAGAGAGAGAGAGAGAGAGAGAGAGAGAGAGAGAGAGAGAGAGAGAGAGAGTAATAATAATAATTCCAAATAATAAATTGGGTATTATCTATGTTAAGAATTGTCTAAAACATCAAATAAAAGGATATTTCATAATTATGCAAACGAACAAAACGATGTGTTTAAGAACCTTTATTTACATAATCAGGGCACTTAAATAATATTGACAGTACAGTATATATATATATATATATATGTATGTGTGTGTGTATATATATATATATACATGTGTGTGTATATATATATATATATATAAATATATATATATATATATATAATAAGTATATATATATATATAAATACATATATATATGTATATATTATATATGATATATATATATATATATATATATATTTATATATATACATATATATTCTGTACGTTCAATATTACTTAAGAGCCCACATACTGTGTTCTCATAAAATCTTTTTGGCTAGGATAGCTAGTATAGCTCCATGCTTCTCTTCTATGCAATACCTATGACTCGTCCTAATCAGGTAACTTACCTAAATTGTTTCCCCCACGCGTGATCGGTCGCGGGTCACTGGCTAGTGAGGGGAAGTTAGAATGTGATTATATCTTAGAGAAGTTCCCTCTTCTCCAAATTCCCAATTTTTTTTTTTTCATCCCGTATCATACCTGTATAGTATTATCCTTCATTAGCGAAAGATATATCAGTTATTTTAGTATTGTACAGCATTTTCGTGTTTTATATAGTATTTTATAGTTCTTTTCAGTATTTGTTTTTAGTCTATTGAGAGGAAAATGGACCGATAGGTGGGCATCGAAGTCCTCCTTTAATGCTCTGCTTAGCAACTTGGAGACTTCCTCTGCCATATTCATTTTTTTTTACTGAGGCGCATTGCAGGGGTGCCCTTTTAGCTCGGAAAGGTTTCCTACTTGCTGATTGGTTGGACAAAATAATTCCAACCAATCAGATAGTAGAAAACTGCGAGTCAGTGAAAATGTGCCTCATTAAAAAAATTGAGTAGAAATACGTCTTTGGATGATCCTTTCATATGATATGGTTGGATCTGATTCCTAGTCAGAGGAACTGGACAGTCTATGAAGAGGTGGTGGTCTATTGGAAGCATCACTGCCTGGCGATCTGCTGGACTATGGTTCGAGCCCCGCTAAATTTCAATAGTTCTTGTAGTGTCTGCAACTTCACCATCCTTGTGAGCTAAGGATGGTGGTCCATCTGTTGAGTCATCAACAGCCATTACCTGGGCCCTCCTTGGTCCTAGCTTGGGTGGAGAGCGTCTTGTGCACTGATCATACGTATGTATGGTCAGTCTTTAGGGTATTGTCCTGCTAGCTAGGTCATTGTCGCTGTCCTTTGCCTCTGCCATGCATGAGTTTAAAGGTTTAAAGGCCACTCATGAATGGCAAAGGCAAGGGAAAGTGACATTGCCCTATCAAGTAAGACAATGCCCTAGAGACTGACCATATATACAAATGATCAGCGCCTAAGCTCCTCTCTCCATCCAAGCTAGGACCAAAAAGGGCCAGGCAATGGCTGCTGACAACTCAGCTGATAGACTTATAAGACTCCCCCAAACTCCTGGTCCTTAGCTCATAAGAAAGGTGAGGTTACAGTGACCAAAGAAACTATTGAGTTTGAGCGGGACTCGAACCCCAGTCTGGAGTTCACTAGTCAGGGACGTTACCACAACCCTAAACAACCTTTAAACCTTTTAATTTATTCGATAAGAATATTTTGTGTCTTATCCCCAACGTCATGAACGCTTCGCCGATTAGAAATATATCATAAAACTATAACCTCATTCAATTGAAGTAGATCATTGTAGATTTATTTGCAATATTTTTCTCCCATCATGCAAGTTGTTGTGAATCAACAAGCCAAATAATTTGAATTCAGTATAGATTATTTTAATAATTTTATGTTCATTTCGTAAAGATAATTTTAAAAAATATGAATGCAAACCTTTTTTTTTTCAAATTCAGTATAAAATATCATAATTATTCTATATTTATTTATTAAAGATCATTTTAGAAAATAATGCAAGCCTTTTCTTTTCTCTCGAATTTAATATAAACTATTTTGATTATTTTATGTTCAGTTCTCAAAGATAATTTTAGAAAATATAAAAACAAATCTTTATAATTTTTCTAATTCAGTATAAATTATTTTCATTATTTTTGTTCAGATCATAAAGATCGATTTAGAAAATAATGTAAACCTTTTGGTTTCTTTCGAATTGATTATAAATTATTATAATTATTTTATTTTCAATTTTTAAAGACCATTTTAGAAAATAATGTAAACCTTTTGGTTTCTTTCGAATTGAATGTAAATTATTATAATTATTTTTGTTCATTTCGTAAAAATCATTTTAGAAGATAATTCAAACCTTTTCGTTTCTCTCAAATTAGATATAAATTATTATAATTACTTTTATTTTCATTTTTTAAAGACCATTTAAGAAAATACCAATAAACAAAAGAAAGAAAAACCTATTCGTTTCGTTCTTCGCATAACGATTTTACATCGCCAGAAAGATGAAGTTCTTTTTTAGGGGTAGGGGGTGGGTATCCCCCCTCACATGAAGGTTCCCTCCCAGGCCCCAGGACTTCAGGCTCCCCCCCCCCCCCCGCCCCTTTGTACCGCTATTACCGAGGAGATGAGTTAGCGGACGGGAAGAGGGATTCCGGCTAACACCTTTAAGTGAGCAATATCCACTGCAAGAAATTCATTACAAAGGGTAAAATCTCTCCTCCATTCCTACCTAGTTCTCTCCACTCCCTCCCCTCCCCCCCCCTCCCTCTCTCTCTCTCTCTCTCTCTCTCTCTCTCTCTCTCTCTCGGGGCTCGGTTTTGGATTTGCAGGGGGTTGTTCATTGGAGGTATAGAGACCTCAATTATTATTAAATTTTATTATTATTAGTTGTTACTGTTGTTATAGTACCAGGACTACTAGTAGTAGTTGTAGTTATAGTAGTAGTAGTAGTTGTTGTTGTGTTGTTGTAATACTGGTACCTCTACTAATATTAGTAGTAGTAGTTGTTGTTGTTGTTGTTATTGTTTTTGTACTGGTAGCAGTACAGTAGTACTATAGTCGCAGTAGTTGTTTGTGTTGCTATAGCACCGATACTACTGCTACTACTATTAGTACTAGTAGTTGTTGTTTGTTTTGGTGCTGTTTTGGTAGTACCGGTATTAATATTACTACTAGTATTGTAGTTGTTTGTTTTGCTGTTGTTTTTGTAGTATTGGTACTACTATTACTACTAGTAGCAGTAGTTGTAGTAGTAATAGTAATTGTTGTTGTTAAGAATATCTCCCTTTTTTTCTTAATATGCCGAGATCTGGCTCACTTTAGCAGCAACGCTCTCCGTGCCTCTTTATTGAAGGATTTCCAACGCGTAGACAATCGTACCTCACATAAAGACTTCATTGCTATCTATCAGAAATGACCATCAGTGATTAAGTTATTCACAGGAGAAAGAAAAGTAACTAGAGGGGCACTCATTAGAGCGCAGACCTCCACTACGGCAGCCTATTTCTCGACCTTGGCCTTGCCCTTGGTGTTAACATGTATTAATTGACTTGGTTTTTCATACACTCAAATATGAACCAAGTTTGAAGTCTCTTTGACAACGATGTCCAAACTTATGGCTGATTACGTGAATTGGACATTTCATTTGACCGTGATCTTGACCTTTGAACTTGACCCTTGACTTCAACATGTATTAATTGGCGTGGATTTTCCTACTCTCAGATATGAACTAAGTTTAAGTCTCTTTGATAACGATGTCCAAACTTATGGCGAATACCTGAATTTGACATTTTGTTGGACCGTGACCTTGACCTTTGACCTTTCAAAATTTAATCATTAACAGCTTTTTACACAACAGGTAATCCCTGCAAGTTTCATTACTCTAAGATTAAAATTGTGGCCAGGAACCTGTTTACAAACGAACACACACACAAACAAATAGGGGCGAAAACATAACCTCCTTCCGACTTCGTTGGCGGAGGTAATTACAATTATATTTTTTTCATAATTATTTATGATATTATCATCCTGTTTGTTCTGGTGAATGGCATTTCCTGTTATTTAAACATCCAAACAGGAAATGCGTGATTCATATGTCAACTTCAGTTTCTATTAATTACGAGAAAAATTAATCGAATGATGTAAGAAATTAAATATTGGTAGAAAAGGAAACCCGGCCTTTTTCTTGGAGGAAATGGTCTTCCCTTTTTAAATTTGTTGTGAATATTTTTTTTTTTGTAATTGTTGTTATAATTGTTTAGAGGAATCAGACTTGAATTGGTGTTTACTTTCAATTTTTTTTCTGTGATTGTTTGTTATTGTTGCTCTAATTTTTATTGTTATTATTACTATTATTATTGTTGTTGTTGTTGTTATCATTATTATTATAACCAGTCAAGCTACAACCCTACTTGGAAAAGCAGGATGCTATAAGACCAAGGGCTCCAATGGAAAAAAATAACCCAGTTCAGGAAAGGAAATAAGGAAATAAATAAACTACATAAAAAGTAATGAATAATCAATATAAAATATTTTAAGATCAGTAACAACATTAAAACAGATCTTTAATAAATATACTATGAAAGAGACTTGTGTCAGACTGTTCACCAAAAAAACATTCCTTACAAGTTTGTACTTATTACAAAGAGATCTGGTTGTAAATTGCCTGAAAGAGATATGTTTATTATTATTATTATTATTATTACTACTACTTGCTAAGCTACACCCTTAATTGGAAAAGCATTATGTTATAAGCCCAGGGACCCCAACAGGGAAAATAGCCCAGTGAGGAAAGGAAACAAGGAAAAAATGAAATATTTGAAGAACGGTAACAATATTAAAATAAATATTTCCTATATAAACTATAAAAACTTTAACAAAACAAGGGGAAGAGAATTAAG